>NW_016107418.1:5312022-5314272 GCF_001604975.1 Cebus imitator
CTTCCTTCCTTCCTTCCTTTCTTTCTCTTTTTTCTCTCTTTCTTTCTTTTTTCTTTCTCTCTGTCTTTTTCTTTCTCTCTCTCTCTCTTTCTTTTTCTCTTTCTTTCTTGTCTCACTGTTGCCTAGGCTGAGTGCAGTGGTAGGGTCATAGCTCAATCCAGCCTCGAACTCACAGGCTCAAGCGATCCTTCTGCCTCAGCTTCCCAAGAAGCTAAGACTACAGGCCCATACCACCACTCCTAGATTTTTTTTCTTTTTTCCTTTCTTTCTTTCTTCTTCTGTTTTTTAAGTTTAGTTTTTATTAGTTCTGAGGTCTCACTGTGTTGCCTACACTGCTCTTGAAATCCTGGGCTCAAGCAATCCTCCTGCCTTAGCCTCCAAAGTGCTGGGATTACAGGTGTGTCTGGTCCCAAAGTATTTCCTAATCCTTCTAACTAGATCATAAATTTCCTCAAGGACCATAATTGCATCTTTTGCTCATTTCATTAATTTGTTTCAAAGCAATCAGCAAAGTGCCAGTCAGTAAATACATATTTAGTACATCTCTATTAATTAGTTACTAACTGGCCAAGGCACTTGACCTAGGCCTTGAAGAGCACAGCAGCCCACCCAGAAGTACACAAACAGGCTTGATGAGAGATATTCAAGACAACTAACCACGTGTCGTGTAGAAAGAGTTTTCTGTCTCTGTGGCTAAACACTGTTAGGTCAGTTACCTATGGTTGACAAAGCCTGCTGCCAAGAGGAAATAAGAAGGATTATTTTATTGTTCGCACCTGGGCTGCCAAAAAATGAAAGCTTTTATACCTGACTTGCATGCTAAATGTACATAGATCATAACCAGAGTCTGATATTGGTACATTGGTTACATGAAGTTTTTGATTAGCAGATTTTACAGCTCAACAAAGACGGTTAATTTATTTCCTTTTCTGGTTCTTAAAGTGGTGTTATTAGCTATACTCATGGACACAAATAGAATCCTAGACACTGCTCTAAAAAGTTTTTAATTTAAGCAGTTTAGGTTCCGGCACATCAAAATTAACACAAAAATGGCATTTGCTTCATTTCTGCAGATAGGAGGTGGCTAGGTTCGCTTTCAGGGTAGGTTTCTCTTTCAAGTCTCCCACAAAAAAACATGAGCATATACAAAATGCATCTAAGCTTTACAGATTTAAAATAGCAACAAGAAGAAGGCAGGGTCTAGGAAAATGTATTTTGCATCTCCAGATCAGCAAATATTAACACTAATGGGCTGGAATATGCATTGTTGCTTGTCTTATGCTAGAGAGCTCCACAGCAGGCGAATTTTAAGAGTGCCCTAAAGGGAGGGACATTGATGAATGGGCTTTGAAAGCAACCAGCAAAATCATGTTCTGGGAGAAGAGAAACCACTTTCACATGGAGTCCTTC
This sequence comes from Cebus imitator, assembly GCF_001604975.1. Lineage (NCBI taxonomy): Eukaryota > Metazoa > Chordata > Mammalia > Primates > Cebidae > Cebus > Cebus imitator. The sequence goes on from NW_016107418.1 coordinate 5,313,433, forward strand.
CAGCAACTTCCAGGCAGAGTAGACTGCTTAGTAGGAGTAGCTGGAGGGGTGTGTGTGTGTGTGTGTGTGTGTGTGTGTGTGTGTGTGTATTTAAGTTCAGGGGTACATGTGCAGGTTTGTTATGTAGGTAAACTTGTGTCATGGTGGTTTGTGGTATAGATTATGTCATCACCCAGATATTAAACCTAGTACCCGTCACTTACTTTTCCTGATCCTCTCCCTCCTCCCATCCTCCACTCTCCAATGAGCCCAGTGTGTGTTGTTCCCCTCTTTGTATGTTCTCAACATGTAGCTCCCACTAAGTGAGAACATGTGGTGTTTGGTTTTTTGTTCCCGTGTTAGTTTGCTAAGGATAATGGCCTCCAGCTCCATCCATGTTTTGCAAAGGACATGATCTCGCTGTTTTTTACCACTGCATAGTATCCCATGGTGTATATGTACCACATTTTCTTTATCCAGTCGATCATTGATGGGCATTTGGGTTGATGTCATGTCTTTGCTATTGTGAATAGTGTTGCAGTGAACATATGCATGCATGTGTCTTTATGACAGAATGATTTATATTCCTTTGGGTATATACCCAGTAATGGGATTGGAGGGCCAAATGGTGGTTCTTTTTTTTTGTTTTTAGGTCTTTGAGAAATCATCACATTGTTTTTCCACAATGGTTGAACTAATTTACACTCCCATCAACAGTGTATAAGCATTCCTTTCTCTCCACAACCTCGCCAACACCTGCTATTTTCTGAATTTTTAATAATAGCCATTCTGAGTGGTGTTGGATGGTATCTCACTGTTGTTTTGATGTTCATTTCTCTAATAATCTGTGATGTTGAGCTT
>NW_016107418.1:5314353-5321782 GCF_001604975.1 Cebus imitator
AGACAAGGTCTCATTTTGTCGCCCAGGCTGGAGTACATCAGTGCAATCAGCTCACTGCACCCCAACCTTCCAGGTTCGAGAGATCCTCTCACCTCAGTCTCCCAAGCAGCTGGGACTATCGGAATGCACCATCATGCCCAGCTAATTTTTGTATTTTTTTTTTTCTATAGAGACAGGGTTTTGCCATGTTTTCCAGGCTGGTCTCAAACTCGTGGGCTCAAGCAATCTGCCTGCCTCCCAAAGTGCTGGAATTACAAGCCTGAGACACTGTGCCCAGCCTACCCACTTTTTAATGGGGTTGTTACTTATTTTCCTATAAATTTGTCTAAGTTCCTTATACATCCTGGATATTAGACCTTTGAAGGCATATAGTTTGCAAACGCTGTCTCCTGTTGTGTAGGTTGTCTGTTTTCTCTGTTGATAAGCCCTTTTGCTGTGCAGAAGGTCTTTACTTTAGTTAGATACTATTTGTCAATTTTTGCTTTGTTGAATTTGCTTTTGGCATGTTTGCCATGAAATCTTTGCCTGCTCCTATGTCCAGAATGGTATTGCCTAGGTTATCTTTCAGGGTTTTTATAGCTTTGGGCATAAAATTTAAATCTTTAATTCATCTTGAGTTGATTTTTGTATATGTAAGGAATGGTACAGTTTCAGTCTTCTGCATATGACTAACCAGTTATCCCAGCACCATTTATTGAATATGGGAGTCCTTTCCCCCTTGTTTTTGTCAGCCTTATCAAAGATCAGATGGATGTAGGTATGCGGCCTTATTTCTGGGATCTCTATTCTGTTCCATTGGTCTTTGTCCCTGTTTTTGTACCAGTACCACGCTGTTTGGGTTACTGTAGCCCTGCAGTATAGCTTGAAGTCAGATAACACTGATGCTTCCAGCTTTCCACTGATGCTTGCTTGGATTGCGTTGGCTATTAGGGCTCTTTATTTTTTTTGGTTTCATATGAATTTTAAAATAGTTTTTTTCTAGTTCTGTGAAGAATGTCATTTGTAGTTTGACAGGAATAGCACTGAATCTATAAATTGCTTTGGGCACTATGGTCATTTTAACAATACTGATTATTCCTATCCATGAACATGAAATGTTTTTCCATTTGTTTGTGTCATCTCTGATTTTTTTGAGCAGCGTTTTGTAGTTCTCACTGTAGAGACCTTTCACCTCCCTAGTTACCTAGATATTTTATTCTTTTTGTGGCATTTGTGAATGAGATTGCCTGATATGGCTCTCAATTTGACTGTTAATGGTGTATAGGAATGCTAGTGATTTTTGTACAATGATTTTATATCCTGAGACTTTGCTGAGGTTCAGCAGCAGATTTTTTTTTTTTTTTTTTTGAGACAGTCTCACTCTGTGGCCAGGTGCCATCAACCTCCGCCTCCCAGGTTCAAGCAATTCTCCTGCCTCAGCCTCTTGAGTAGCTGGGACTACAGGCATGCGCCACCATACCCAGCTAATTTTTGTATTTTAATGGAGATGGGGTTTCACTATGTTGGCCAGGATGGTCTTGATCTCTTGACCTCATGATCCACCCGCCTCGGCCTCCCAAAGTGCTGGGGTTACAGGTGCAAGCCACTGAGCCCAGCGGTTTTTTTTTTTTGGTTTTGTTTTGTTTAAACACTAGAGATTTATTTTTAACTTACTTTGTAATAAAATCATTTTTCAAAACTCTAAACAAAAGTTAATTACATTATTATGTTTTGTCTTCTGATCCTTAATATTTTACAAATTGTAATGACTGCATATGGTATTATTTTATACTGAATTTTAACTTAACATAATTTCAAGCATAATTCCATTATTTCCAAGCATTGACACAGTTAACATTACTGTCATTCAAAAGATCTATATATCTATAATTTTGAAATAACATGGAACACACATACATTCTGAATTCAACCAACGTTCACTATTCCTGTTCAGAATCCGAGTTTCTCAACACTTTGGGGCAGGAGTTTTAAAGAAACAAGTACATCAGTTTTCATGTTTTATTTACCTGCTCTTCATGCAACTCTAGCAAGCATCTGAGGCTCTGGAGTTCTAGGCTAACTATTGAAATCTATAAATACCAACCCGGGTCAGGGGAGAAGATGAGGCCACAGATGATGTACGGAGAATGATTTCTCAGCTATAAACTGGTGACCACATTCCTCAAATACAATTGTTTGTTAGTGCACCAATTATTCAGCATGCACAGACAGGAAGCAAGCCCAGTCAAGAATTAATCTAACAGATCTAATCATGGTGATTTTGCCCTACGGTGATGAAATACAGTTGCAACATATAAGAGCCATGTTTAAGGTAGAGCTGTCTTCAAGGTAGAACAAGGGAAGACTTAGCCCCTTCCCCAGAAGGTTTCCAGGAGAGCATCAGTGACTGCCATGCTGTTGTGGGGAAATTCTGGATTAGGAGGGTTGCAGTCAGGCCACCTGGAAGACAGGGCTTCTACCTTGAGCCCTGCAAACATGGGCACACCCACGAACCGCTCTCGGCCTCGGTGTCCTCAGTGTCCTCTTCTATAAAGTGAGGAAAACAGAAGGACACACATCAGAAGGTTTGTGGGGATGAAGTAAACTCATATGGGAAAACCTTATGGTTGGGGGACAACAGATGAGAAGTGCCTCCGCTCTTAACAACGCCATAGCTGTATGATCTCTCAGTTATTAAATACCTTAAAATCCTGCACATGGCTAAGATAAGGGCTCACTCTGTGGTCGGCACTTTGCGAAAGGTTGTCTTGTATGATATTACTTCACCCTCTTAAACTTTTTGATATACGTACTTCTATTTCCCTCACTTTACAGAAAAGGATACTGAGGCTGAGAGATCACAGAGTGCACCCAAGTTTGCACAGCTTGAGCTGGAAGCTCCGTCCCACAGGTAGCCTGGCTGCAGGGCCTCGCCTGTAACCATGCTGCTCTCCACCAGTAGCAGGCACCAGTGGGACCACCAACAGAGGAGTGGTTCCAGGAAAGCCATGTCCGTGGGTTCCGGGAAAGCCAAGTCCGCGAGTCCTGGCTTTTCTGCGCAGGAAGGGCTGGCAGGCATTGGTCACCAGGCCAACTCCTCCCTCTTCTACCATCGTCTTGCTTATTGTCAATTCTATTCTGGTCACATTTTACTCACGTCCTTCCTTAAACTATGATATAGCCCCTGGAGTCCAGTGACTTCCTGGTGCCTGGTTCCCTGGTTCCCAGACCCAGGGCTTCCAGGACTCCCAACCATGGGAAACCTATGCTAGAGAGACTCAGAGGCAGAGAGGGGGGCCAATGGTGTTACGGAACCAGAGGCCCCCGGGGGAAGCTTTTGCTTGACTTTTCCCTCCTAAAGTGAGAGGGAGGGGGAAATGATCCCATGCAGCGATGCTGAATAAGGAAGTGAAATTAATCCCCATTTTTAAGGTATTTACCAAGTAAAACGGAAAAATTTACCAAGTAAGTGTGTACAGAGGCATTATTCATAATCACCAAAATCAGGAAATGGCCCAAATATCCTTCAACAGATGAATAAATAAACCAACTTTGAAACACCCACACAATGGAACACCACTCAGCAATAAAAATGATAAGTTACTGATACAACGACATGCATGAATCTTAGATACATTATGCTGAGTGAAAGAAACTGGAATCAGAGGGCCACACAATTCCATTCATGTGGCATTCTGAGAAATGCAACACTATAGGTCAGAAAACAGACCAGTTGTTGCCAGGAACTAAGTCCCCTGAGGGGGATAGAGGCTAACTACAGAGAAGACTGAGGAATTTTTGGAGCCATGACACTGTTCTTACCTGGGTGTAGTAAGAAGCAAGCCTACTTCCTGGTTATGGCACTGGTTTATGTGTTTGTCAAGATTCATAGAACTATGGCTGGGCATGGTGGCTCATGCCTGTAATCCCAGCACTTTGGGAAGCCGAGGCAGGCAGATCACTTGAGGCCAAGAGTTCGAGACCAGCCTAGCCAAAATGGCGAAACCCTGTCTCTTTTCAAAAAATTAGCCGCATGTGGTGGCGGAAACCTGTAATCCCAGCTACTCGGGAGGCTGAGGCAGGAGAACCGCTTAAACCCAGGAGGCAGAAGTTGCAGTGAGCCAAGATGGTGCCACTGCACTCCAGCCTGGGCAACAAGAGTAAAACACCATCTCAAAAAAAAAAAAAAAAAGATTTATAAAACTGTGTATTAAAAAGAGTTAATTTTGCTCTATGTAAATTACAGCTTATTTTTAAAAATAAAATGAAATGCCATACTAATAAACACTTTCAATAGAATAAAGGCAACCTCTAAAGTGGAACTAACAGGGAAGTAAAAGCTTCTAGTTAACAGTTTATGTTAAGAGAAAGCAACTTTCAAATGGGCAAGGGAATGACAAAAAGATTATCAAAACAACATGCAGTTTAATTAAAGGAATAAAAATAAACTTCATCCTACAATTCCTGGATAAAAGAGGCCCATATTTTGATCAATATTTCACCGCATGCTCTGGAGGTACATGCAGTATTTAATAGGATGAATCCATTTTGTTTTCTCTCGCTTGAAAAACCAGGCAAGAAAGCATATATATCAATCCTACTCTTGATCCATCTTTAAATAGTCCACTTGATCTGCCAGGACATTGGAACTGAGAAGTGAAGGGCATTCTAAACTCTTAGGATAACTGCTGGAAAATCAGTATTGCAGCTCAGATGCTTGGTTAGAACGCAATGGAGATTATCACTTAAAAGTACAGACATTTACCAGAAGAGAGACGAGCTTCCTGATGTAATACTTATAAATAGAAGCTATTTTAACTAAAGGTAAAAGGCAACAAACTCCTAAGTCCAAGAAAAAGAATGATGAAGTATATTATCATAAATAATTATATTTCAGTTGCATATAAAAGGGTGTTTTTAAACTGAGGGTCAAAAATCTACATCTTACTCCTCAGGCTGACCAGCTTAGAGAGAAGGAGCAGAAGGGAAGGTATCCTGCTCTTGATGCTCTACAAGCAAATGTAAGATTGTCAAACGTGAGGATCATTTTCCATCACGGTAGTGATACGTTACAAATTCCCATGGCCTCCTTTCTTTATCTTCTCCCTCCTTTGCTACAGAAGATGCTCTTTCTGTTGGCCCACTGACTTTCTACAGCTGACATATGAAGCCTCTATTTCTGACCTTGGGCTTTTTACCACCCTAAATCAGTTATTACTGAAATCCAGTTAGAATGGTTTTATTTGGGTGGGTATACAGAGGGAAAAATGGATAGACAGGCATGATCAGTGGTGCTGTGCTCAGACACTGTCACAGAAGTAGTTTTAAAACTTAAAGGACATCTGATTTCAAAAGTTTTAGACAACTAGGTCTCTATTGGCAAAATAAAGAACAGAAAGAAAAAAATGAGAGAAACACAAACTAAGGCAAGAAAACCTCGCAGGGAAAAACCTAATTGGTAAAGTCAATTACATGAGAATGCAAATTTCTCTGAGAGTTTCAGCCAAAATAAAAGTTCTACTAAGGTAGAAATGAATTGAATAAAAATTATTATTTTTTTTTTGGTGGGGGGTGGACAGAGTCTTACTCTGTCACCCAGGCTGGAGTGCAGCGGCACAACCTCAGCTCATTGCATCCTCTGCCTCATGGGTTCAAGCAATTCTCCTGCCTCAGCCTCCCAAGTAGCAGAGATTACAGGCATGAGCCACCATGTCCAGCTAATTGTTTGTACTTTTAGTACACACAGGGTTTTACCATATTGGCCAGGCTGGTCTTGAACTCCTGACCTCAGGTGATCTGCCCACCTCAGCCTCCCAAAGTGCTGGGATTACAGGTGTGAGCCACCACACCCAGCCCCCAAAATTACTCTTAATTCTCTCAAAAGATAGGTTTAAACACAATATAATAGAAATGTATCTTCTAATACTTGGAGGGTATAGTTATCTTCATGAAAATTATACCAGGAAAGATTTAAGTTAGATGAAAAAAGCATTTCCTAAAAGGAAATACAAATAATATGCTACTTATGTAATCTTCTCATATATATATATGTACATATATATGATATTACATATATGAGAAGATTACATAAGTAGCATTAAGTAGCATATTATTTGTATATATATATATACATATAGTTTGGTTTTTTTTTTTGAGACAGAGTCTTGCTCTGTCTCTAGGCTGGAGTGCAGTGGTGCAATCTCGGCTCACTTCACCCTCCACCTCCCAGGTTTAAGCAATTCTCCTGCCTCAGCCTCTTGAGGAGCTGGGACTACAGGCGCACATCACCACACCCAGCTAATTTTTGTATTTTTAGTAGAGACGGGGTTTCACCATGTTGGCCAGGCTGGTCTTGATCTCTTGACCTTTGATCTTGACCTGGATCAAAGGTCAAGAGATCAAGACCCACCTCAGCCTCCCAAAGTGCTGGGATTACAGGCATGAGCCATCGCGCCAATAGATTCTTACATGTGTGTCTTTATTGAAATGGAAGCAATGGACTATTTGCCCTTAGGGAAGTCATAACCAATTAAATAAATGTAACATTCACCCATTGCAAGCAATCAGTACGAAATTACATGGGTGCTGTCTCTGAATGCAAGGGGCCTTTAAGGAATGAAAGCAAGTGGGAATTCGTGAGGTAAAGTGGGCTGGATCCCCATCACTTCTGCCACAGAAACAGGTGGAGTGGGAGGGTGTCACCCGGGTTATGAAGCACAGCTCCAGCACAGGGCTGACCTCTCAAAGTTCACGTGAGCCCTAGAAGTTCTTTGCATGGGCTCTGTTTCTGGGCTTGCATTTTATTTTTTATTTCAAGGAGATTTAAACATTTCATAGAGTTCCAAAGACTCAATTTTTAAACCAATGCCTAAAAACATTTTTTTTAGTGCTGGATCTCTATAACAATCCTTTTAGGTAAGGCAGCTGCAAAAACATCATAAAAAAAGCATAGACTGTCACATGGAAAGGGCAGTAAGAGTCTATTTTTATAAAGTTCAAAGTGATTGTGTATCTTGCAGGGAATCCCTCCAGACTGCTAGTATTTCTTTGGCTTAATACCTACCTCCTCCCTGTCCTCTCACCCTCTCTCCACCTTTTGCTAATAAACTCCCAGCTCTTTCAACCAGCAGCAACAAGCTGGCTTTTCAGAGAACATTCTTAGGCACGTGTTTAACTAGTTCTCCAGCCATCTTCCGACTGAAATGTAAAACCGCAGCATACAGCAGTTTTACATTTTCTGGTTTTTCTTTTCTGTTCGGTACTAAAGGCTGGGCTAATTGCTGACATTTATGACAGAGCTGGAACACAGAGAGAACATGGATGGGAAAGGCAGGTGCTGGGCTCTCTTTGGTGCATTCCCTGACCCTCTCCTCCTGCCCCTTCACCTGATCAGCTACTACTCAGATCTTAACTCATTTCATCCTGGGTTCCTGAGGCACTACTCTACCAC
>NW_016107418.1:5321851-5412365 GCF_001604975.1 Cebus imitator
TTTATTTATTTTATTGCATTTTAGGTTTTGGGGTACATGTGAAGAACATGCAAAATTGTTGCATAGGAACAGTAAAGCACCACTTCTAAGAGTTCTCATTGCAAGTTGTCTTCCTCTAAGCCAGCCCCATCATGCCATATTGTAATTGTGGGAATTCTTATCTGCATTCCCTATTTCATTCCAAGAGGAGGGACTGTCTTGTTCCTCTTGTCCCCATGACCCAAGGGATCTTGACTTGGAGAATGAGGATGCATGAGGCAAGGAAAGCAGAATTCAGAATGTTTACATTTCTAGTTAATTCTCATTTTTCAATTGTCCAATGGGAAATCTCTCTAAGTAGTTTTCCCACCAACATATTACAATTGCAATTATTGCTCAACAATTATCACCACAAGATAGGGACCACCCAGGTCATCACAGATTCTGTAAACCCAGATGCTCTTGAGATGGGGCTGGCACTGGCCTACGCATGCAGCCATCAGTGCACTTATGCTGTATAATCGGGCCCTCTGTCTCCACAGATTCAACCAACCACAGACCAAAAACATTCAGGAAAGAAAAACAGGAAAAATATCAATACAACGATAAAAAATAATACATATTAAAAAACTGGGCCAGGCGTGGTGACTCATGCCTGTAATCCCAGCACTCTGGGAGGCTGAGGCAGGTGGATCACCTGAGGTCAGGAGTTCGAGACCAGCCTGGCCAACATAATGAAACCCCATCTCTCCTAAAAATACAAAAAATTAGCCAGATGTGGTGGCATGTGCCTGTAATCCCAAGCTACTTGGGAGACTGAGGCAGGTGAACTGCTTGAACCCGGGAGGCAGAGGTTGCAGTGAGCCGAGATCACGCCATTGCACTCACTCCAGTCTGGGCAACGAGAGAGAAACTTCATTGCAAAAAAAAAAAAAAAAGAAACAAACAAACAAAAACCTAATACAGTGTAACAACTATTTACATAGCATGTGAAATATATTAGGTATTAAGTAATTTATAGATTATTTGAAGTATACAAGAGAATGTACATTGTGCGCAAATACTACAATATTTTATATAAGGGACTTGAGCACCCGCAAATTTTGGCATCTGAAGGTGGGGAGGGTATATCCTGGAACCAGTACCCTATGGATACCAAGGGATGACTGCACTCACCTCTTCCCCAAACTTATTAAATGGCGAGCTCTGTGGAGCATGTCCCAGGACCTCAGTCTCCGCATTCTGCCTGCCTTAGAGAAGGTAGTCAGCACTTATGAAAGCTTTTAATAGAAACTGGATGGCTCCACACTTGAGAAAGCCACAGCCTTTACGGGAAGGTCCATATGCCAATGACACTTTTCAATTTGGCTTTTGCCTATGAACATGTTAACATCACGCTCATAGTTGCAAATCTATTCCCTCAAATAAAGTCTGTAATAGGAAACATAAAGCTACTTCTGCCAAGGCAGATGCACAGGCCAGAAGAGGAAAGCTTAGCTATTAGGATTTTATCTTTTACTGTGTAATGAAATTTCAGTGTCCCCAAATGAAACATTGTTTTGAGGTATAGTTAAGTCATGCATTATATCCAAGAGGTGAAAAGTCACTAGATGAAATTTTGATCATGGTTTAAAACATCTACTGTCTGTCGATTCTAACGTTTAAAATGAAATCTACCCCCAAACCAGTGACTTCTTTCATCATTTACAATGAAGCATGAGTTACTATCAGGACATAGATACCAGTTTGTAATAGGGTTGACCAAGCACATTGCATCTCTGTGTATTAACATATTTAATTAAGCCTCCTCAAACAAGAAGCTAATCACATACTAATGAAAAGAAGAGACAATTTAGATATGATTATTTTCTAACAATAATGTTTGAAGGTTGGGCGAAGTGGTCATGCCTGTAATCCCAGCACTTCAGGAGGCCAAGGCAGGTAGATCATTTGAGGTCAGGAGTTCGAGACCAAACTGGCCAACACGGTGAAATTCTGTCTCTACTAAAAATACAAAAATATTAGGGGAGTGTGGTGGTGTGCACTCCTGTAATCGCAGCTACTTGGGAGGCTGAAGTAGGAGAATCGCTTGAATCTGGGAGGTGGAGGTTGCAGTGGGCTGACATTGTGCTACTGTACTCCAGACTGGGCAACAGAACAAGATTCCATCTCAAAAAAAAAGTTTGAAAAATAACGATTATTTTCAAACAATAATAAAAAATGATGACAAAACAAAATCTCTCAAAGGTTCAACAGAAAAAATAAAGCTGTAAAAGAGAAAAAGGAAATATATGTTTGCAAAACAATTTTTTAAAAATTTATTCATCTAGGCCGGGCACGGTGGCTCACGCCTGTAATCCCAGCATTTTGGGAGGCCAAGGCGGGCGGATCACGAGGTCAAGAGATCGAGACCATCCTGGCCAACATGGTGAAACCCCGTCTCTACTAAAAAAATAGAAAATTAGCTGGGCATGGTGGTGCGCGCCTGTAGTCCCAGCTACTTGGGAGGCTGAGGCAGGAGAATTGTTTGAACCCAGGAGGTGGAAGTGGCAGTGAGTTGAGACTTCGCCACTGCGCTCCAGCCTGGAGCCTGGCAACAGAGCAAGACTCTGTTTCAAAAAAAAAAAAAAGAAAAAAAAAATTATTCGTCTATTGGGAACATTTTGGATTAGAATGGCAATTTATACATGAACCATAATTCATTTCACTTCTTAAATTCGAAGACACAGAAAACAAAATGGCAGGAAAGGCTTTTCTCATATCCTGTAGTACAGGGGTCCCCAACCCCTGGGCCACGTACAGGACCGGTGCTGGTCCACTGCTGGGGGCCTGGCCACACAGCAGGAGGTGAGCAGAGGGCTAGCGGGCATTACTGCCTGAGCTCCGCCCCCTGTCAGATCGGTGGTGGCATTTGATTCTCACAGGACCATGAACCCTACTGTAAATCGCACATGCAAGGGATCTAGTTTGAGTGCTCCTTAGGAGGATCTAATGACAAATGTATTGTGCTTGAATCATCCCAAAACCATCCCTGCTCTGGTCTGTGGAAAAACTGTCTTTCCACAAACCAGTGTCTAGTTCCAGAAAGGTTGGGAACTTCTGCTGTAGTATAATAAAGGTTTGTTTGCTTGGTTTAGGCTTGTCAGATGTTGACAAATTTTAAATAGCTGTCAATTAAATTCTGCGGTTCAGTTTCATTTGGTCCCCAAATTGCTGTGGTCTTAGAATCTATTTCTATTTCAGTGATAGTATTTCCAGACCTTCATGCTAAATATGCATCTCATTTCCTGGCCTTTATCCCGTATCAGTTTAATCACCCCCGAGAAAACACTAACATTTCTTATATGTGCTGCCAAAAATAAGTAGACTCTGAGCTGCATATAACATCCATTTTTTCACATCAATATACATATGTTATTGTTATTCTTTGTATTGGGAACCAACAACTAATCACCATTATGATTTCATTCTCATCTTGGTTTCAAAAATAATTTGGCATATCTTCCTTATGTTATACCAAAGTTTACAAGAGACCCCTATGATAATTTTTTGAAATATAGGTTAAGTTCAAATAATGTCCCTATTATTTTTCTATTTGAATTTTATGGTCACTAAAAATTTTATCTATTCCCAATAACCTCTTCCCAGGGGTTCAGAAAGTCCACAAACAAATGCATATGCCACCTAATATATGCTTAAAATGCTGCAGCTGCTGTGCTCTGAAACTGTATTCAGAAAACTCCAAATACCTAACTCCTAGTTTCTTAAATACAGTAGGAGCATTAAAGAATTTACTCAACCCCTCTCTTCAGGAGATATCACACTGAGGTCAATCAGGACTTCAAAAATTTTATAGGAATCCTTTCCTAACCTCTTCATCCCTAATCTTTACATTTAAGGCAAATTCCCCCCATTGTCAAAATCAAAGGATTTTTAAAAATCAGTCTTTGCTTTCTGCTTATAAATTAATGGAGAGATAGTTACACAAGAGCATGATTAAGGCCCCAGGCTTAAAAACTACAAAATTACATGTAAGTTCTCTGCTTGCCATCTTCCCTACATATTGATAGACAAATTTTCCTAAGTCACATTTACTATATAATTTGCTATTGCAAAAAGAGAAGGAAAAAAAGGAATCCCAGCTTCTAATGGCAACACAACTCTGACTGGGCCATTCAGATGTCCTTCCCTGGTCACTCACATATCCTTACCCAGCTCTATCTCTTTGCTGTTGCTAATTTCATCCCATTCTCACGCCCATTGCACATACACAGGGAATATACACCGCCCGCTCCCCTACCCCAATCCCACTCTAGCTGGCTGCCCTGTAAGGCTCTGAAGCTCTGAGCATTCTAGACCACGAAAGGATTTCAGCTTCTGAGAAATATGGTCCATCTGGCCACGACTATAAAACATCGCATTTAATTAGTTTAATGCAAAACAAAACTACATATAAAATTTGTTTTCAAACCTTCAATAAGCTCCCTCAAAGCATACAATCTGTCCTTATACATTTTTGTCTCTCTCAAGGTGATGAAAACAGCCAAGTGTTTGTGACATTTCTCTCTCTCTCTCTCTCTCTCTCTCTCTCTCTTTTTTAGTATCTTAAAATGGTTGTAAAATGTAGATAACCAAGTCTGCCACCTTAGCCATTTTTGAGTGTTTGGTCCCATGCTCACACTTGCACTGCAGCTCCAGTGCCCAACGCTGTACAACCTTCACTGCCATCTGTCTCCAGAGCTCTCTGGGACATTCTTACCACCGTCTATGGGAGACAGACAAAATCCTCAGTGTGTTTCTAATGATAAAAATTCAGTTTTAATTCACAGAGCGCAACACTTAAAAAGTGTGTATCTTGCTATATATTAATCATACTTCATTAACACTGATTACAAACAAAGTAAAGAGAATACAGTGGCAGAGGAGGCTGGTGACAGTTGGAACCCAGACCACAGGCAACGGGACTGAGAACGGGCATTTCATCAGAAGGCACAGGGAGCCTGCAAAGCGGCTGCAGAGAGCAGCAGCGTTCATCACTCTTTCATTGCCAGCATTTTCAACCACCTCCATTCCAGACACTGGAATTGATCAGATGTATGTTTCAGAAATCGTATCCTAGCTACAATAGAGATGGTCAAGGAACTGAAACTGCAGTTTTTATAATCAACCAGGAAAACAGTAGTAAACTAAGGCAGTTGCAGGGAAGATGGAGGCAAAGGTTGTAGTGTTTTCATTTTTACCTATTAATAGAGCCAACATGAAACCATGTATTGCATCATTTTGTTCCTATTTTTTAAATCACTTGAACCAATACTTTGGCTTGAATTCTATGTGGCACACTCAACAAACATTAAATTTGTCAGCAACAAATAACTTGTATAAATAAAAATACATAAGCATGTGTTATAGTCAAGGCACTGTGGTAAAAACGGTCTAACGAGATCAATATCATTTGGGTGGAATATTTATGGGCTAGTGAGAAAGCTGTTTTCCACAAGGCTTTTGGGGTTGAAACTGGAAATAAGTGGAATGTTTATCAGTGCAGGGAATGGCTGAATAGACTGCAGGAAATCCCCCTGTGAAATGGCATGCCCTCGGTCTATACATAGTAACTGGGAATGGTTTCCAGAATACACTATCAGGTGAAATGAGTTGCAGAAGGCACTGCACAGCATGATGACATTTATAAAATCCTTGCTTTGTTTGTATGCATAAATATCTCCATACCTACAGAGAAAAAGGGCAGGACAGGTGATATGGAAGGAGGTTTGGGGGTGAGAGGGGAGGGAACTTTCAGTTTGTGTTCCGTACAGCAACGTGAGTACATCCATGTGTTCCTTATACAGAAAAATCCACTTTTATAGGTTAGTATACCAAGTGTGTAGATTGCATTACATCACAGGCTCACAGCTCTTCCCTACAATCTTTATTGGCAACTCAAGTCATATAATGATCCTCTTAATAATGGCTAAAGCCATAAAAGGTGTGTGCGCATCACACATATGTATGTTTTTTTTTAATTTACCAAATTGCCTTTAGACTACATTTTAAAATGATTAGTAATTATGTATCTTAGAGGGCATTTGAGATGAGAACATATTGGCTATTGTAAAGAATCGCTCCTTGAATTACAAGAAAACTATTTAAGATAAATAAGTAATACGTTTAATTTAGTCTCACTTAAGTAATTAATTATAAGAGTTACTTTTAGAACAAAAAAGTATTCTTTGCAAATAAGCAATCAACTTACAATAATCTTTGATCTTGTAGTTCACAACACACTAAATGGCATGTAAGTAGTACTTTCCTATTTTTAAAATTATATTTGAAGTGCACGTTGATGCCAAGGAAGTAATTTTGCAATGGCAGGCTCTGCCTGAGTCAAAGCTCTAACCATATGGGCTGGGTCAAGGATTTTGCTTTCCTGGTTTTCAATTAATATTCCCGAGAAATACTAAATAGAAATTTGGGTATGGAGTGGTGGAGACTTTTACATTTTCTTTAACATTATAAAGAATGTTTAAAAGGCTGTTTACAAAAGGCCATTTAACAACTGCTGCTCAGCTCCGATTGAAATATTAATTTGAGGCACGCAGGTGGCACTTTCAGGGCCTCCTTCCAAACAGAATTTTTTAGGCAGACTAAAATTGCACTCTTCTCAGACTCAGCGCACTTGAAGTCAAATAAATAAATAAATAAATAAATAACACCAGCAAGAGAGGAGGTATAAATGACTAAGAAGGGGCCCTAGGGGACAATCTGAAAAGTGAAAGCGTCGGGAGCTCCATAGAGCATGTCTTGATAAGAAGTCTAGACTATCTGTAATTTGCTGATTGTGAAGAAAACCAGGTTATTAAGAAACTGTGAAAGCCAACAGCCACGGGAGCACAAAATGCTGGGAATCCTGGGATAGCATGAAGGAACAGGGATTCCAATACCCCTTTACACCATTATCCATGACTCTAGGTGACACTGAGGACTGACTCCTACCACAGATACAAAAAATTGTGGGAGCAGGAGGGGGACAAACATCTTTAAATCCCAAAAGGGAATTGTAAAAATAGAAGAAGAGAGAAACCACAAAAGCTTTTACACCAACATCTACAAGTTCTTACCCAGAGTGAACTGAGTTGAATATTACAGCGCAAGACCAGCAGACAAATTATGAATAATTTTTTAAATTATTGATTTTAACCTCACTATACTGAATAAAATGTCAATTATGTCACCAAATCTCTTAAGCCTCTGCTACATATGTTCTTCCTAGGGAAATAACACTTAGGCAGATGGGACACCTCTCACCAAAGTGTCAAATGAGGAAGAATGGGTCAGTTTCAGGACTTTAATCAGATCCCTTTTGATTGCTTGGAATATTCTTTAAGAATCAGGGCTGGTCACCAGCCTGCAAGGGGCTTTTCTGTGAACTAGAAGAGGTACGCTCTCTGCAAATACACACGTCTTGGTGAATAGGCTGGCCCTTGTGCAACCTAGAAAAATGCATTGCTGTTTCCAGTTGGGCTCTGGGCAGCTGAAGAGATGAATGAAGCAGCACAGGTTATGTTTCTGCTTCATTTACTCTTTTGGCCAGGCTGTCTTGGGCCATGAACAAGCTGCACAACTTGGGGAAATCACTCTACAGTAGTTGAGATGCCAGATGTTTGACATGAACTTATATGTTTGGCCTCAGTAACTGAATAGGAAAGATTAGACAACCTGGTAAACTCACAGTTAGTTACAGCTACCTTAGCAAGGCACTTGTTACTAATAGTTATTCGAACTGAGCATTGTCAGAGTTTACAGCAGAAAAAGTTGATTTCTGTCTTGGTTACTATTTTTACTAACAGTCAAGAAATCAGACATAAAATAACCCATAGAATGAGACGTTAAAACACCATAAACAATTAACATTGCCTTCCTCCACAGACAGACACATTTGGAAATTGATTAGTCATGATGGTCACAAAAGCCACCCTTTATAGCAGGGCTGTAATCCCACTAATAGCAAACATAAAGTGACTTTTCCACTTCTTCCTGGGCCCACCACTGTAGCGAGCACATTTGCTTTACTGGTAACTGAATTAGCATCTCAGAAAATGGTCCGACAACAGAATATGAACTCACTGGAATATTGTCAATGACCTTACTGGTTTACTCCCCACTGTTCCCTCACTTCCACACCCTTCCCATGTGAGTGCCAGTGTCCAAGTATCCCAGAAGCAGTGAATGGATGCTCAGGAAACTTGCAGAGTTCATGAGAAGTAAGGCAGAAATCGGGCCAACCCGCCCCATTCATTCCAGGAAAGAAACACGTGACTGGGTTGCCTAGCAACACCTCAGTGTTCACCTGGCGAGGTGTGGGTCCTGCTGCAAGGAACTGACCCCTCTGGAAGGAATGTCAGTGTCCGCAAGATTCTACCCCAGCCCTGGATACAGAGGAAGAGGTATGGCAAAGAGGAACACGGGAAGAGAACTAGGGAGGAAGGCATGGTGGGTAGGGAAGAAAGGCTGCAGATGCCTGCTCCGGTCATCCAGCGTGACGATCTAGGCCAGGATGGCGAACCCAGCTTCAGGGGAGCTTACATGTGACCCAGGTTATAGAAAGTCACAGCAGCATCTTTAATTTTACATGAATAAATTCCTTCCTTGAAATGACTTTAAATACTTCAAGATATCCTCTGAAAAGATCTGTCTCTTCAAGGAAAAAAAATGCCCCATCTTACCTCGATAATATACAGGACCACGTTCTTATAGAAGCAGTACAAGATGCATTTGGTCACCCGGTTGTAGCTCCAGGCTCCATGAACCAAGAGAAGCTTCTCTAAGTAGGAAAACTGGAAAGGAAAATGACAAAGTTCAGAAGAGCCCATCATTGAGGAATAAAAGTCCCAAACAGAATGTCCTTAAGAACAGAAGTCAGATAATGTAGGTAGAAGAAACCAGATTCTGCAGGAATCTCAGAAAACCATTCTCTGAAGACAGAGCTTTCAGGCCCAGTGAGAACAATTAAAATCCTCTCTTAACTCCACATAATTATTATTTTCCCCAAACATACCGCTGGACTTCTAATTGTTATTCTTACAAAATTCTATTTAAACAAATGCTTTTCCGTAATTTCAGTTCCAGGGTACATGTGCAGGATGTGCAGGTTTGTTACATAAGTAAATGTGTGCCATGGTGGTTTGCTGCAGCTATCGACCCGCCGCCTAAGTTTTAGGGTTCAGATACTTTATTTATTCTGATGGTCTCCCTCCCCCCGCCTCCCCAATTGGCCCCAGTGTGTGTTGTTCCCCTCCCTGTGTCCATATGTTCTCATTGTTCAGCTACTACTTATAAGGGAGGACATGTGGGGTTTGGCTTTCTGTTCCTGTGTTAGTTTGCTGAGGATAATGGCTTCCAGCACCATCCATGTCTCTGCAAAGGACATGATCTTGTTCCTTTTTATGGCTCCATAGTATTCCGTGGTGTATATGTACTGCATTTTCTTTTCCAGTTTATCCTTGGTGGGCATTGGGGTTGATTCCATGTCTTTGCCATTGTGAGTGGTGCTGCAATAGGGATGAATTACTAAACAAGGTGAACTCCTAAACTGAAAGAAAAGTACAGTGGGAGTCAGGCGCCTCTAAGGAATCACAAATTTTCCAGTGACAAAAGGGGCAAGGGACAGGGACACTCAACACAACAGTGTTTTGTTTAAAAAAGAAAGTACACACAGCTGCACACACACACTACCTCCACTAACAGCTGCGTAGGTTAAAAAGTTACACACACATATAGACACACATGGATATATACACATAGATACACAGAGACACGTACAGGCACAGATACACACAGGCAGACACACCTAGACACAGAGACAGTGGCACACGAGACAGAGATACACAGAGACACACATGCACTCATACACACATACTCATACAAATACACATGTACACATAGACATACTAAGACACACACACGTTGCCTCCGCTTCTTGACCAATTTTGTTTTCCCTTTTTTTTCTCCAACCAGTACGGAGCACCTCTGGCCAGAGTGCGGTGCAGTCAGGAGCTGCTGGTAGGTCCCAAGCTGGGAGTGATGTGATGGCTCCTGTGGTTTGAGTTGGAGCCACACATATTCCAGTAAATCTAGGAATACTACCTGGGGAGGGGGGGTCTCTGGACACCACTTGGATTCCAGCTCCTCAGCCACCCCTCAGCCTGGCTTTGCCTTCTGTGTGCCATTTCGTAAAGGTCCCAAAAAGTGTAAACCTTGTGCTGGAGGGAGGGTAACGAGTTTCTTTGGTCTGGTGCATGGTGTCCCGCTCTGGCATGAATATGCCATTAGGGGCAATCCTGTTTACATCACGTTTCTACACATTTGATATGCCTCACCCTGGATTTGACTTCCCTCTCTGTTCCCTTGCATAAAAACCTTAATGCCCCCTGTTCTAAGAGTGTCAGGAAGTCCACAAACTTGAACCCTATTACACTACTAGGAGAGACAAGCAGGCTGTATTGAGAATGACCCAGAACATCAGAAATTATTTTGCTGTTGTACACTTCCTATTAATTTCAGATGAGTTTTGAAATTAAATGTAACTCAGCTGGGTGCAGTGGCTCACACCTGTAATCCCAGCACTTTGGGAGGCTGAGGTGGGTGGATCACCTGAGATCAAGAGTTCGCGAGCAGCCTGGCCAACATGGCGAAATCCTGTCTCTACTAAAAATACAAAAAATTAGCCAGGCATGGTGGCATGTGCCTGTAATCCCAGTTACTTGGGAGGCTGAGGCAGGAGAATCACTGGTGCCTGGGAGGCAGAGGTTGTGGTGAGTGAGATCATGCCACTGCACTCCAGCCTGGGTGACACAGTGAGACTCTGTCAAGAAAGATAAAGAAAGAAAAGAAAGAAAGAGAGAGAGAGAGAGAAAGAAAGAAAGAAAGAAAGAAAGAAAGAAAGAAAGAAAGAAAGAAAGAAAGAGAAACAGAGAAAGAGAAAGGAAAAGAAAGAAGGAAAGAAAGAAAGAAATTAAATGTAACTCTCAATAGAAAAGAAATGACCAGACTGAAAATACAATACTTAAAAAAAATTTTTTCAGGAGGAAGTCGCAGCTCAGCGTGTCCTTCCAGGAGGTGAGGGGTGGGCGTGGGGCTCACCACGCACTCAGAATCAAAATCTTTGCTTCAAAATGACAGAAGTAGGTGCACATGGAAAAATAAAACTCCCCATAAAGGCTCATTAAGGATTCCAAAGGAGAATGGGGAATCATAAAATAACTAGCTAAACAAATGAAAAGGAAGTTTGTATTGGACCAGGACCCCCTGATGTTAAACTTCAGTGGGCACAGAAAGCAACTGCTGGAGTCATCCTGAATGCCTCAACTTCAGCGCTACAGTGATTTGTTTTCAGAAAAAAAAATGTATATTCTAAATCAAAATGCTGTCTTCATGAGGTTGCTCCAAAAACATTAAGAGGGCAGCGGGCAGGAATGATTCTCACGAGGAGAATGGGAAGCCGAAGCCCACAGGAGCACCATGACGGAGCAGTGGCGAGGTTGCCCAGCACAAGGCAGCGGAAAAAGGATGGTGCTCAGTCTCGGGCAGTCCTGGGCACAAAAACACGAGGCAGGGCAGGGAAGAAATAGAACCGGAGCTTTGCCCGCTTCATAGCTTTCCCAAGGGAAGTCTTTGAGCTAAATATCTTTTTCCTCCTGAGTATAATAACTCTACAGGGTACTTCCTCCAAAGCTAATAAAAAAAAATGCATCCACATTAAAATGAACAGATAAAGCCCAAGGTGATAAACAACCAGAGATGTTTACCATTTCAACAGTGGCAAAGAAATTCATCAAGTTGTGGCATTTCCGGCACGGTGATTAAGGGAGAGGCAGCATGTTGGTTGGTGGAAAGGGTGTGAGGTTAGCAGGCACCTGCCCTGAAGCAACAGTACCCCCCGCCTAATCGGGAACAGAACCATGGACAAGAGAAATGAGGGTGCACAGCCACATGCGGCCTGCATCAGTTTCTTTGCCGGAAGTAACTATGATGCTGTAGGGGCAAGAAAACCCCCAATGGTGTTTTAAAGCCTCACTACCTGCTCCACCCTTCTTTGATGCTTTTCATCTGAAGAGAGCAATTGCTGTGGATAAGACATTCTATTCATATGCAGTTTCAATAAAGCAGGTCATGGGATCTCCCTTCCCTAGACATTTTAAAGAAAAAGACAGACAAATATTTGCCTGGAACTCCTAGGAAACCTCTTAAGATCCCTTCCAGCCATATGATGTTATAACTCAAGTATTTAATAATGCTGGGGTGTGTAACATCTATGGTTGCTGACAGACTACAGGAAGTGTGAGTCCCATAGGCCTCAAAGCATTTGACTCAGGAAAGTAAACAGGCAGGTGTGTGTGGGGCTGGCCCCCAAGTTCACACTCAGGTCCGTTTTTTTCTGACCCCAAGATGCTCTCTTGCTTGGACCTGAAGTAAGTCACCTGATACGAAGGAACCCCAGTTTGCCCACCTATAAAATCAGGATTCCTTCTCTTACCTACTTCAGAAATTATCTTGAGGATTTATTTGAAATCAGCAAAGAAAGAAGATTGATTGCATGCTCTTTTCAGAGCCAGGAGGATTTTGTAATTCCTCCCTGCATCTGCAGAACTGTGGGCTGAGAAGAAACTTGAGAGGTTATCTAATACAGAGCCCCCTCTTTGGGGAGGTGGAGCCCCACAACTGCAAGGACTGGCCTGAACCCCCGGGGCTATAGGAAGCTCATTTACATTTTATATGCAGCCCCTGATTTCAGCTTGTAGGAGTGTATAGCCATTATTCCTTGTGTTCATGTGATTAAGGTGAACACATTTTTCAAACACCTCAACACCACAGAAACACAAGAGAATTCCTGCTACCCAGCAGATGAGCAGGCATTTATTTATGACATATCACAATCTGGAGACAGAGGGACATGGCTTGTGTTCACTGCAATGTCTAGGTTTTCTGGATGACCCAGCATGCCAAATCATCTAGATATGTAACCGCCTGAGGAGTTCACCTTGCCCGCTGCCTAGACAGGGCCAATTTATCAAGACAGGGGAATTGCAATAGAGAAAGAATAATTAATGCAGAGCCAGCCATGAGGGAGACTGGAGTTTTATTATTACTCAAATCAGTCTCCCTGAGCATTCAGGGAGCAGAGTTTTTAAGGATAACTTGGTGGGTGAGGGGAAGCCAGTGAGCCAGGAGTGCTGATTGGTCAGGGATGAAATCATAGGGAGTCAAATCTCAGTCAGTTTCTGGGTGGTGGGGAGCCACAAGATTAGTTGAGCCAGTTTATTGATCTGGGTGGCACTGGCTGATCCATCAAGTGCAGGGTCTGAAAAATATCTCAAGCACTGATCTCAAGAGCAGTTCAGGAGGGTCAGAATCTTGTAGCCTCCAGCTGCATGACTCCTAAGCCACCATTTCTAATCTTGCGGCTAATGTCAGTCTAGTCCCCAGGCAAGGAGGAGATCTGCTTGAGAAAGGGCTGTTACTGTCTTTGTTTAAACTATAAACTATAAAAGTTTCTCTCAAAATTAGTTCAGCTTATGCCCAGGAATGAACAAGCACAGCTTGGAGGTTAGATGTAAGATAGAATTGGTTAAGTTAGATCTCTTCTACTGTCTCAGTCATAATTTTGCAAAGGTGGTTTCGGATATGCACCCTACAGGTCAGGAAGCTGGCTATCTTCCTTCACCTTTGGGCTATCATTACAGAGTGAATCTTTCTTTCATCCTCAGGCCACCAGTGCAGTACAGCACAACAGGAGCCCGGGCATGCGACGCTCAGATCAGAGGGGAAGAGACTGAACTTGGCCTAACTGCAGGAGGCTGTTTGCTACTGACCATGGGGTCATTACAGCCCCAACCCAGCTCATGTTCTCGGCAATTCACCTCACAGGGGTGGTTCTGGGCAGCACCCCTGTCACAATTACAGAGAAGGCGGCAGCTCTAAATCACTGCTTCTCCCTGACCTTAAGTGCCTGACCAGAGGCTGTCCCAGCACTTTTGGGAGGGGTGAGGCCGGGATGGGATTATACAGGAAGGCTGTCATGAGCACAGCTGTGCTTCATCAAGGGATGCAGCAGGAAAAGCAATGCAGCAGATGCAGAAGCTGAGGGTGAGAGGTTATTAGTAGCAAGATCAGGGACCTATCCGTCAGGAGCAGCACCTTGCCTGGATCACAGAGCAGCTTGGCCGACACCACAGCTGGCTAAAGAAATCCAACCAGTAGGACAGGGCTTCCAAACTATACAAGATCACGACTACTGAGAAATCCAAATATCCCTGGGGTTTCATTTAGACAGCAACCTCCAGAGGGGTGGCAGAAGTTTGGGGCTGTGCTGAAGGTCAAATGCCACGTCCTCATGCCCAGTTATCATGTGTCAACAGGATGGGACAGCTGGATGTCCAAGCTGCTGACCTGTGCAATGGCGTAATCCGAGTTGTTGGTGGCCTGCATGCCTTCATTCCCACTGATTCCCACACCCACGTGGGCTGTCTGGATCATCCCGACATCATTGGCGCCATCTCCAATGGCGAGGGTGATGGCCTTTACCCGCTTCTTCACCACATCCACTATCTCAGACTTCTGCAGAGGAGACACTCTGTGAGAAAAGAGAGGGAAATCAGAGCTATGCACGTCTTTCCAGAGGAAACAGCTATAATCTACATTCCGCTGCATTAAAAGGACAGTGACTGGACGATCTCCAAATTCAATGCATACATTTTATGCTCATGTGCAAAGAAGCTTTCAGAACACAGTAGCCTGTGGCTTTCAAGTATTTGCCAACTTCTCAGATGAAATACACAACAAAAAACTAACTTAAAACATAGCCTATTTGTGATCACCCTGCTCAGTAAGAGGCATCTGCATGAACTCCTCAGGGGTACATGGGCCCTGCTGAATGATAAAGGCAGTCAGTCTAGTTACACGGGTCTTCAGAAATGTCTTTCCAATAAATCAGAAAACCAGCACAGACCTCCTTTTGCTTTATGGTACATCATATGCAACCTAGGGCTGGCAAGGGAATTTTCTGCAAAATCTGCTTTTATAGGAGGGAAAGGAAATTGGCAGGGCATGAGAAAGTGCAGAAAGAGGACTGGGGAAAGGGGAAAGAAAAAAGACTTCTCTGCGTCCACCCCAGAAAAGGAAGCTGTGTTTGAAGGGCAGCCAAGGCAGAGATTTGGGATGGAAGTCAGCGGGTAGAAGTCTCCCCTTGCTCAACTGCGCAGAAGCACAGCCCAAAAGGGGGCAAGAAGGTCAGCCCCTGCGTAGGAGGGGAATCAAAGATGGCAGGCAAGCTTTCCTAAGTCCTCAAGTTGTCTGGGAAAAGGAGCCGGTACAAATCTGTGGGGTCTAAAGCAGAGTATTCATGATAATGAACTGCTTATTCGGAGTGTAAGACCAGAAAACACAGCAGCATGAAGCAAAGACAGGCATCCCAGCATCTCGTGACTGATTGACTCTACATTCTGAATTGGTAAGCCAATGCTTGATTTGGGGAATTTACAGGTAAAGTCATGAATCATTTAAATACCACCCCCACACCCCGCCACACAGAGTAAGCACAAACTAAAAGGTTTTTCTGGATTTCCCAGAGGTCTACTGGCCACACCCACATATGGACGCCACTCATCAGCTAGAATGGATGCTCAAAGATTTGCCCAGTAAGAACTTCACCTGCTCTTGGATGGTCTCTACTCACAAAGACACCTGTTCCAAACAGAAAACCTAAGTGCTACCTGACACCTCATTTTACCAAATTGAGAAAGAAATACCTTTGGTGAGACAGCAAACCAAATGTAGAACAGTGTAAAAAGCCTTTGCTTGGTGACAAAGATAAAAATTAGAAAGTTAGAAAAACATAATGAAAGGACTTTAGGAGTTGGTTTGTACAATCTGATCTCCCTTTTACTGTTTTCACAAGGGTTTGTAGTGGCAGCAATTAGATGCCTGTTGGAGTAGGTGCGACCACTGCACATTATTACGAATTTTGTTGTTACTGAGCATATTTAAGAGTACTAACTCTGTCATTTGGGGCTGGAATGGGAAGAGTGTAACTTCTCTTACAAATATTTGGAAGGCTGAAATATAAAGACATAGCTGTCTTTTTATTTTATATATATGTCATATCCTTCCTCCCAAAGCTCTGTTGCTGCTCACTAAATATTCTCAGGTTCTTCAACCATTATTTAACAGACATGCTTCAGAACTTGCAAAATTGCCTCCAAGTATATTCTTTTAGGCAACTGAAAGCAGAATAGGACAGAATCACCATCTCCCTGGTAGCAGATGCGAGGTTCAGTTTAATGTGGCCTAAAAGAAAGTTACTTTAACTTTACCACTGATTATCAATGAAGCCTCTAGTCAACTCCACATAAGCATTTTTAACATGAAGGGATATTAAGCTGTATCTATTCCCTCCTAGTTTGTGCAAATGCTGCTTGAAGCCAAGGGCTGATATTTTAGGCAGAGGCAGTCCACAAGTATAATTGGCTACACAAAAGTGATTTCCCATTTTATTTTTGAACTCCACAGAACCACAGACCACATATGGCTGGAGAAAACAACCTGGGAGGCACAGTTAAAGGCCTGAGTATGACCTTTTTCTGTCACCACACCTTAACCATTTAAGCAGGGAAAGGAAGTCCATGAGCTCCTGCTTTTCATAGTGGGATCGGGGAAATGAGAACCAGCCACCTCATGGCATGGTTGTGTTAGATATAGGGAACTCCAAGTTTGTCTTCAAAGAGTCGGTATGACAGTGTGTTCAGCTCTCTTATTCTTTAATTCTCCATTTTAAAGCTTAACTTCCTGGTTCTCTTCACCCCCTTGCGTCTAGTTTCAGCAAACAACTTTCCTGCTAGTCCGAATCAGTAGTTCACATCTGTTCCCCTGGTCACTTGCTTTGACCTGAGTCACCCCTGGTCACCTGCTCTGACCTGTTCCTTCCTGCCAAAATACCTACCCCACCACTCCGGCTTATACCCTTGCTGTCTTTAAAATAGCCAATCATAATTAGTTTAGACTGTGCGGTCCAACCCTAGCCGCTAGGGGAACAACATAGCAGTAGCAGCTACCTGTATCAGGAATACGAACCCCTTCCCCTTCCTTGTCTAGGTGTGCACTGGCCATTGCTCTGTGAGATGCACCCTTCTATAGAAGTAAATTGCCTTGCTGAGGAAATTTATACTCGAGTGCTACTTCTTTTGTGGCACCAAAAATCTACATATAACAGTTGTGATGTATTAACGTGAAACCACTGTGTTGATTCACAAGTATAAAACAATTGCATCTCTTATTACACCTAGCATATGATATGTGAAACATCTTAACTGTTGGAAAAACAAAGCAAAATAAAACAAGACTGGACACCTCTGAGAACTGTATGCCGTCAGACTTGTTGTTCCCAACTGGGCATGCAGGTGCCCTGGGGATGCTGCAGCAGAATTTTTTTAATTTTTGCGGGAAATACAGCAGCAACTCTCAGGTAACAGTGCAAAATACTAGCTGGAAGTAGCTCACAGTTTTGACAATAAATCACACTGCACCCCTTTTCATGATATGTCTTTGAGAAGCTGAGCTCTCATGGTGATGATGATAAAAAGCAAATGCCTTGTGAAAATCAATGTGGAATAGGAAATGAGCAAGGCAGCAGCTATGCTTACCCTAAGGTTCGAGAAGCCGTGCAGCACTCACAGGCACATCACCACATGCCACTGTCAACGGAAATGATTATTTAACGATGGAGGAAATAAGGATTATTTCTTTCAATGTATGTCTTTCAATGACATTATTGTTTCAAATGCCTGCTAAGTTGTTGGGTCATAAATGTTTCTTATATTATTTGACTTTACCTACTTAATAATTAGAAATTTAAGTTTTCCTTTTGGTCTAAGGGCTGTGCAAAGGCATTGCTGAGACACTGAGGACATAGTGGATCCAGAGTCTGGATTCCTGTGATTACATTGATCACTTTTTAATCAAAATTATTCACTCATTGAGGCGGAACCTTACTAAGGAGGCCATCGCTTAATCTGCAAACTCCTCTTCTGCAGCCATGAACGTATCACAAGGGAGCATAAAACAGAAAGTTAAACAGGACTCAGCAGGCCTGAGGCTGCGACCCCTTGAGTCTATATGTCACCTAAGTGATCAAGCAAGCTGGCCTCTTCATCAGCAAATGTGAGGTGGTCTGGAGAGAAAGGAAGCCCACAGGCAGAGGATTGGCCACTTCACACTGCAGGGGTCGGAAAATCTTGGGAGTGGAACAGGAAAGGATCTAAACAGACCCGGGGTTTTCTCTGAGGTTAAAATTGCTGGCTTTCTATTAGGGAGGTTAGCGATAGGCCAACCAATGCGAAATGAGGGCAAGTCAAATAGACTCACTGGGCTTGCCGCTCTGGGATGTGGATCTCAAGTAAATCAAGACAGGATTCCAGTGGCTTAAAGTACAATCTATGAACATTTAACAGCTGCTTTTCTCAAGAAGCAAAAATAAGGAGAAAACCCAAGCAGGGTATATAAAGCAAATCGTGCCACAGTGTTTTAGAGCATGAAATTCTCATCAAGGATTTATTATGCCCTCAGCTGTAATGCTTTGAGAAAACATAATTCTAGCACACACTAGGGGTTCAAAACAGATGTCCAACAGCTAATTTCTACAAAACTGAAGAAGCGCCACTCAGCTTTAGCCATATGCAGTATTTTAGTGTACCAAGTTGCCAGGAAGCACAAGCCGGCTCTTTGTTAATCTTAACTTGTGACTTGGAATCACATGCCACACGTAATAAGTATTCCCAACATATAATAATTCAAACTATAAAATAAAAACTCCAGACCACAGCTGAGCCAAGCTAGGTGCTTGGGGGCACTTCTTTAACCTATTCTGGTGTACTATGAATAGAAATAAAAACCAAAAGCATTCAGTTAACTGGAGAAGTATTCTATCTGCTTTTTTGGCTAATACAATAGATTCTAAAATGAAAAATAAGCTTTTTCTGTTGAGATTTACAACTCCTGAGTATCTCATTTTATGGGATACATGTCCCTGAAATTTACAAACTAGCTTTCTAAGTTATTTCAAATACAGCACTTAATTGAAACCTTGGGTTTAACAGAACTAACAGAACAAATAGAACTAATAATCATACAATAATTTATCTGATATACATAAACCCTGCTCCCACAGTTTCTAATTCTGATCTTACAATATCATCTGAGCAAATCCAAGCAGGTTCTTTATCTCCTCCAATCTTACCTGCCCAGTTATCAAAGAAGGGCTGGATCTCGATTGAAGGTTTGTACACTGAGCTCCCTTGAGCCAGAGAGGTAACAAGGAACTCCACCCAGGAACACCCAAGAGGCCCAAAACACTTATTTATTAAGCAGACTCACAAAATTCTTTCACTATCTGGGTTTGAAAGCATCTTTATTACATATAGCAGTCCTTATGACTAAAAGGAAGTTTGAAGACCCCTGTCCTAGATCAATGAGTTTCCAATTTTAAGTGAGCATCAGAATCACTCAGAGAGCTTATGAAGGTACAGCCTCTGATCAGAAAGTCGGCGCTGGGCCTGTGAATGTGCATTTCTAACAAGCTCCCTGCTGACATTGATGCTGCTTGTCTCTGGACCATACTCAAGTCACCAGCACTGGCCTAGACAATACTACAAGTTCTTTCTAGTACAAACGTTTTCTCTCTCTCTCTCTCTCTCTCTCTCTCTCTCTCTCTATATATATATATATATATATATATATATATATATATATATATTATTGCATTTTAGGTTTTGGGGTACATGTGAAGAACATGCAAGATTGTTGCATAGGCACACACGTGGCAGCGTGATTTGCTGCATTCTTCCCCTTCACCTATATCTGGCATTTCTCCCCATGCTATCTCTCCCCAACTCCCCACCCCCCACTGTCCCTCCCCTGTTTCCCCCCAACAGATTCCAGTGTGTAGTGCTCCCCTCCCTGTGTCCATGTGTCCTCATTGTTCAACACCTGCCTATGAGTGAGAATGTGTGGTGTTTGATTTTCTATTCTTGTGTCAATTTGCTGAGAATGATGGTTTCCAGGTTCATCCATGTCCCTACAAAGGACACAAACTCATCATTTTTGATGGCTGCATAATATTCCATGGTGTATATGTGCCACATTTTCCCTGTCCAGTCGATCATCGATGGACATTTGGGTTGGTTCCAGGTCTTTGCTATTATAAACTGTGCTGCAATGAACATTCGTGTGCACGTGTCCTTATAGTAGAAAGATTTAAAATCCTTTGGATATACACCCAGTAATGGGATTGCTGGGTCAAATGGAATTTCTATTTCTAGGTCCTTGAGGAATCGCCACACCGTCTTCCACAATGGTTAAACTAATTCACACTCCCACCAACAGTGTAAAAGTGTTCCTATTTCTATTGTTCTATTTCCTATTGTCTCCAGATTTTTTAATGATCGCCATTCTAACTGGCGTGAGACAGTATCTCAATGTAGTTTTGATTTGCATTTCTCTAATGACCAGTGATGATGAGCATTTTTTCATAAGTTTGTTGGCCTCATATATGTCTTCTTTTGTAAAGTGTCTGTTCATATCCTTTGCCCACTTTTGAACGGGCTTGTTTGTTTTTTTCTTGTAAACATTTTCTAGCTAATCTTGAATCTCCATAGCATAAGATACGTACAAAATTTCCACAGTGACAGTTAACAATTACAAGAAACATTGAATCTTATCCCCTTTCTTAAAGTTTTGCATACGTAGGTTTTTCTTCTTGGCTTTTTTTTTTTTTTTTTTGAGAGTTTTGATCTTGTTGCCCAGGCCGGAGTGCAATGGCATGATCTTGGCTCACTGCAACCTCTGCCTCCTGAGTTCAAGTAATTCTCCTGCCTCAGACAGAAACCCAGAAAATATACATTTTCTTTGATGTTTCATTAAAAATACTCTTTTAATCTGAGTGTCTCAAATAAGAAGGTGGTAGGGGCAGAAACTAACCAAAATATGACATACAAGACTTTGTAAGCCGTTTTTTATAATGTCACAGAAACCAACTTACCAATACCAAGCCTAAAATACATAATATCTAATCATAAATAAAGTGCTACTAATATATCAGAAGATTTCATTTGAAAAAGTGTTCATTTTCCTGTTGAAAATACTATCCTATGCAAAGGATTTTCTTATTAAAATAGTTATTTAAATAAAATATAACATCTTTTTCACAGCAGTCAGCCAAAAACTTCAGCACCTTTAAAAATCTCATAGCTTAAGTAGACAGATATACAAACACTTGATATTTGAGTCTAAAATCTAAAATTAATTAACCAATCTTATTTATCAAATGCCTGCATGGCTGACCACATCCCTTCTGACCGCTGTGTTCTTTCTTGAGATGCACGTAGTACATTTGTACATGACACAGCTCAGGTGTTCAGGCCTTCTGGACAGTCGTTCCCTCTGGAACACCTGTGCTCTGACCCAAAATGTGCGGCCCTCTCAAAACTTTAATCTCATGTCCCAGATTTTGGTATATTTCATCGTGGCCCTAAATTCTAAAAGTAGATAATTTGGGCAGCTTGGAATGGTCCCTAGAGCACAGTGGCAGATACAGAATTTGGAGTTGGGAGGGCAGTAGTGGAAAGGGATAGTTGCAGGGGCAGGAGTGCATTCAGGTGAGCCCACTTAGTACCTGGGGATTAGCTTATTTAGAGGCACAGAGAAAGCAAATTTCAACTCAATGGCTCAGTAGTTCTAAGGTGCTCCCTCGCTGTAAAAACTTACACATGGCGAAGAGCTGTAATTAAGGAAGCTGCAAGAGTGTGCCTTTGAGAGATGCAACAACTAAGGAAAGGTGAAAGCAGTTCAGGTTTTATTTCAAAGAATGCAGCATTTGACCAAGAGACAGCCTCACAAGGGTTGGGTCTAAGGTGGGACGTATTTTGAAAAGTAAGGTGAGTGCTGACAGAGAAAAGAACAATCCATGAACCAGTGGGTTTCAGAGTAAATACATGCACCTGATTGTTAAATGAGCTATGTGTGCAGACTTTCAGGGATGAGCGTTTCTAGCTTTGGTTGCTTTTGCAGCAAAAAAATTCTGGAAATCCTATCCCAGTATTTCCTCTGAAGATGAAGGTGTTATGGCACCCCTCCCATGGAAGTATTTATCGGAATCCTTAAACATTTCAAAACCACATCTGAACATAAAAGGTGGGATTTCCTACAAAATGCCACGTGACCCAAGTTACCATTCTTCCCCTAACGCCATCAGCTGCATCATGAAAGAGCAGTCAGGTAATACAAAAGCTTTGAAAATTGGCTTCCAAATTATTGAATCAGTACATTTCTTTCTATAAACTATTCAATGTAATTGGTTATATTCATCCTGGGGGATTATGTTTTTCTCTCTAACCTTCACAAGGACAGAGATGACATCTTTTATTTCTTTTCTGTCCTTCCCTTTCCTCACCCTTCCCCAAAGGTCTAATTTAAGATTTGCACAGCAGACATTCGACAAATGGTGACTAGCTACCAAAATCATGATTCCAAGACTAGTTACGTCTCCACCCATAATTAAGTGTAATGGAAAAAAAATACAGTTCTATTTTAACAAAATGATCTTAACTTCCATATAAACAACAGACCTAGGAACATGCTATTAGTGTGCAATTCTGAAAGCCTACTCACAGACGGAGACAGTGAAAGGAATACATAAATGACTGGCCACCTCTGTGAGATCTAAATGCATCATTCACGGAAGGCAGATAAAACACCCCACTTGTCCTGTGATTCAAGAGACAGATATCATTACATTGTTTGCAAACCTCCTGACCAACACGCTATTCATCTTGATTCTGTTTTCTACAAATACCTTTAAAAACATTCTACACTTTTTGTGAAAGCTTTTTTTTTTCTTTTTTTTTTTTAGACAGTCTTGCTCCATCGCCCAGGCTGGAGTGCAATGGCACAATCTCAGCTCTGCAACCTCCGCCTCCTGGATTCAAGCAATTCTCCTGCCTCAGCCTCTCAAGTAGCTGGGATAACAGGCGCACACCACCACACCCAGGTTTTTTTTTTTTTTATTTTTCATTTTTAGTATAGACAGGGCTTCACCATGTTGACCAGCCTGGTCTTGAATGCCTAACTTCAGGTGATCCACCTGCCTCAGCCTCCCAAAGTGCTGGGATTACAGGCATGAGCCACTGTGCCTGGCCTTGTGACTTTTAATGACATATGGCTGACAATAATCTTTGGCATTACAAAGGCTCTCCTGGGAAAAGCTAACACCGAAGCTTAGTTTTCTTTTTTTTTTTTTAAATTTCCTGGCCTCTTTGGATCCTAATACTTTGACTATTTCAAGCCCCACCTCAGCCCCTGCATAACACCTCACATAAGCACTTTGAGGGCCTAAGAGATCCCAGCTTACTGAGCATTCATAAGTGGTCTTGGGGGTGTTGCATAATGCAAATCATCCAAACAAATTCTTTATATTTAAGTACCTTAACGTGTGTGTGTATGTGTGTGTATGTATATATATATGTTATACTAATGTATAGTATATTTTATATACATATACTGTTTTTTGAGACAGGATCTCTTTATGTTGCCTCTCAAACTCCTGGTCTCCAGAGGTCCTCCTGCCTTAGCCTCCCAAGTAGCTGAGGCTACAGGTGTGCGTTACTTTGCCAAGCTTAGCTCAACCACCAATTTGCTCTTTGTGCAATGATTAAAGCCTAGAATCAGATCCCATCACAACAGAATACCTCTGTAATATCTTTGTACTACAAATGACTATTCAACACAGTGCCCAGTAGAATAACCATGTAACTTGCTGATTGACTAATATGACATATGTATATCTCATTATTGGTGATAAAACATATATGACATAATGACGAATCCTGATGCTATCCAGCCACCCTTGAGAAATACAGGTCAACACACTCCAGGATTTGTTGAGCAAGTAATCTAAGAGCACAGATGTACTGACAGC
Source organism: Cebus imitator (assembly GCF_001604975.1). Lineage (NCBI taxonomy): Eukaryota > Metazoa > Chordata > Mammalia > Primates > Cebidae > Cebus > Cebus imitator. The sequence goes on from NW_016107418.1 coordinate 5,345,847, forward strand.
ATTATTTTGGTATGGCTGAAACATGATGTTTTGATAATATCCACCAAATTTTGGCAATACCAGCCATAGGTCCTTTCTCTTTGGTGACACTGCAATTGAACAGGTGCTAAGGTCACAACAGCAGGAGTCTGTGCAAAAGAGAGGGGAGAAGCAGGCAGCTGTGCAAGCATCTTGCTTTTTATCTCAGTGCTGCAATTCCATGGTAATTTTAGGAATTTAACACATATATTTGAGCATATTAAATTCAAATAGTGGAACGCTTGAAATTTTACAGCATCATATAAGTACAAAAATTATTTAACAGGGTAGAAGTATCATTTTTCAAAAATACTAAGGCTAAATGTTTCCATATTCCAAAAGAGATTTGTTATGACTTAACTTTCAAAAACAGGATTTGAGCTCTTCTTCACACTCCACAAATAAAGAGATTTCAGAACCTATTGTTTATGTTAATATGCTATTGCAAAAATATATTAACATTTACCAGTAATTTCCTTGTTGTGTAAAGGGTGCATTTAACTCACTTTCACTATTTAATAATAATATGAAGTTTAATTTTAATTATTTCAGTGTTATATACACCTCCCAACATATACACACAAAATATCATTTTTGTTCTACAAATCCTTTTAGCAGCCCTTGAAAAGAATCTTGCTAGTGTCTTAAAGTATAAAGTAATTTTAAGACTAGCTATTCTGTTTACCTGAATATACTTTTATATGGTGACTAAATCCTGATTTCAGGCTCTAATAATTTCCTTGACAATGACTTTTTTTTTTTTTTTGAGATACAGTCTCACCCTGTCACTCAGGCTGGAGTACAGTGGCACGATTTCAGATCACTGCAACCTCCACCTCCTGGGTTCAAGTAATTCTCCTGCTTCAGCCTCTCAAGTAGCTGGGATTAGAGGCACACACCACCATGCCCAGCTAATTTTTGTATTTTTAGTAGAGATGGGGTTTCACCACATTGGCCCAGATGGTCTCCATCTCCTGACCTCGTGATCCACCTGCCTCGACCTCCCAAAGTGCTGGGATTACAGACATGAACCACCAAGCCTGGCCAAAAACCAAAAATGTTTAAAGGGAAGAAGCCCCAACAATTGATTTAGAGATGAGGCATATATACGGCCATCTCTCTATAGATATTTTATTGATCTTTGTTACTACACGACGACTTGTGACTGCTTTCAACATCCTACAAACATTCTCTTCTTTGAACCAGGAGTTACAGATCAGCCATCGTATAGGTGTTAGTGGCGAGGGCAACTTGATATTCTTTATTAACTGAACAAAACCCTTAAAACTCGATCCTGCACTAGAGCCATAAATGCTGCCTCTGCAGCTGAGACTTGCAGAGGGGCTCTCAGAAAAAAAGGAGGACACCGTGTCTGCTCAAGATCAGTTTACTCCACAACTGAGAAAGGGCTCACTTTGAAATAAGGATACTTTGCTCGGGGGTTCAGAATTTACGCATCAGTACTTGCGCCTGTGACAATTTTATCGCATGTCCAAAAAACAGAACAATTAAAGTGGCACTCTTACAGGAGTCTAGCTTCTGAAAACCTGACATCTCTACTAAATGATGTGGAATGTATTAAGATCGGGACAAGCGCATTTTATGTAAAAATTGAATGGGCTGTATGTTGTGAATTATATGCAGTTTTATAGTCACTGAAATCAACCGGTTATAGTCTGTCTCTTCCTGCACCAGACTGAAAAGAATGGAGCACTCTAGGAAGGCTGGGATTTAAATAAAAGATATTAGATCCTTCTGTTCCCAGGCTGAAAGAGGGATTAGAATAACACACTTAAATACCTTAATGTTTTTAGCACAAAAAGCATTAATTTGATACTTTGCTTCCTTGAAATGCTTTATTAAGGCCCCCAAGACTCTCTCAGGAGTGTCTGGCTTCCTCAAAGTTAACATACATGTATTGTTCTCCACTGCACATTTCACTAGTATTTCAAAACAGCGTGCCTGACCTCTGCTGTGGGGAAAGTGGGAAGAGGAACGAGAACCAAGAGGAAAGCTGAGAAGTGTTTGAGTTTTGACATTTCAGAGCAAACTTGTGGCTCCTGTAGGACCAGGCACCATGAGCTCATGCACTGCTGAAAATTAATGACAACAGAGATGCTTAATACACTGGATGATTTTAATTAAGCCTGCCCTTCACCCATCACCTGTGCACAGAACAAAAGTTCATCTGATTACCAATCCCATATCTATACCAAACTGTAACTTCCTGCACTCTGGAAAAAGTGAGCAGGCTGTCCAGTTCTGACCTTCACCTCAGCCCTAATCCAAGCAATTAAGAGACCCCAGAGCCACAGAAACAGCAACAGCCAACACCACATGTGCCTCACACTCAGGCAGGTAGTCTGCAGATTAATACCTCTCTCTCCCTCTTTCTCTCTCTCTCTCTCTCGCTCCCTCTCCTCCCTTCCTTTCTCTCTCTCTCTCTTTATTAATTTGGAAGTGAAATTTCTTGGACGGGAAAGGAGATAAGTTACACAAAGCTCTTTCTTCCAAGTAGCATACACACCTTCTAAAACCTAAAGACTATTTAACAAGCCACTTATTCTAGATCTCAACATCGGGAAATGACAATGCTTTTCTTTTCCATGATCATATATATAAAATTGTTTTAAAAACTGGAGTGTCATTCTACCATTCCAAAAATGGAACATGAAAATGACCTCTAATGATTCTATATGTCTGTTAACGTCCTGAGGAGTGACAGAGAAAAGATGGACAGACAGACTTCAGAGAGATGTAGTGGTGGTGACAGGTGGATGAATAGAGGTACAATGGTCAACCACATGGAGGTCTGCATATAGAGAGGACATGAGCCCCGAGACATTGTGTATCCATAAAAGAAACGCATTTTCATAGCCAATTACAATTGTAGTTAACATAATCTAGTGTAAAGGTTATTTTCCAACTTGCTCTTCTAATTGATCAATACCACCATAATCGCACTTCCCTGGGTGAAGTCTGATCTGAAATGTGGTTGGCTATCTGCTTCTGTCTCCCTAATCAGGCTGTGAGCTACTTGGGGTTAGGCACTTGTTTGGCTCATCTTTAGATATTTTAGCACCAAACAGAATAGGTAACAAACAAATATTTGTTGAATTGCCCATGTTTTTACGATGGTTTTGGACTTAAAACACAGCTCTTTTTTCTTTCTCCTCCTTCTTAATTTTCATTGTTTCCATTTCATGTTCAAGAACACACTTACCATACGAGATGAGTAATGATCATCTTGTAGTTTTCAATCAAAGGGGGTGAAAGGTTAAGGCTATGAGTTTATTACAACCCCTGTTCAGAGAAGCCAAATCTCAACCTTTGACTCCACTGGGTGGCTATACAGTAGGTTTCAGAGTAAATTAACTCTATCCTGGCCGCTACCTGGCTCCTGGAGTAGGTGTCTCTGTTGCTTGCTGTCCTGGAGCGCCATTCTCCCCCTCCCTGTGAGGATACCATCCAGACTCAGAGCTAATCCTGGCTGGGAATGTCCTTCCCTTCTCAGCACCTGGCTTTAAGGCCTCTCAGGGTCTTCAGGATGGAGGTGGGAAGAGAACCGGGAAGAGAAGAAAGTCTTGGCTGATGTGTCCCTGTTTGAATTTATCTCCCTTCCCTTCATGTCCTGCATCAGACTATCTCCATGTCTAATTCTATATGGGGTTTCTTTGTATGCCAACCTATTATATTATATTACATATTCCCAATAAAATTATCACTCACTGAATATGAATCACACAAATAAGATTGTGAGTTCTTCCAGGGAAAAGATTATGTCTTCAATTTTTAATTGTCCCTACATCCCACAGAATGCTTTGCACACAATGGCTATTGACAGTTTCGCCTACAGGTATTGATCGACTTACGACCTATGCAACTTACGACCATTCGACTTTACAACCATAGTCGCTAGCCACGACTGCTCCACGTCTGGCAGCGCAAACGTTGCCCAGCTGGGCGTACAACAGTGCGGGACAATAAACATATATGCTATATCATATCATTATTAGTCATTTTCTTGCCTTTCTTACTAAAATGTGAGTGGTTTATATCCCTATATCTTTAACAGTATTAGAACATAATAAGTTTAAATTATATTTGAACAAGATATTCAGATGACATCTTTTACGATGAATGCTACATATTTGTATCCCATGGAAAGTCACATAAAATTGTGATGATTTACTTTTGTATTTACAATGATAATAAATAAATACCTGACAACTAGTCCTTTTTAACCCTAAGACTTAACATAGTTCATACTCTTCTGCTTTTCAAAACTCATCATGTGCCGTGGTTTTTCACTTCAAACCATAGACCACCGTGGTTCAGTGATCTGTGAATATTCCAGTTTTACACAAGGCTGCGCCTATACCACAAGTTAAGGCGGCTTTTTAAAAATGAGATTTGACAAGAATGTTTTCATAATAAGCATTCAGGTCAACCTTTACTACTGGTAATGCAGTGTTTTACTTAAACCTGACGAATGTAAAAATAAGAAACAAAATGGTGTAGAGATGATACAAATGGCATAAAATGAACAAAGAAAATTATAATATACAACAATAATGAAAGAAAATTATGACAAAATATGACTTAAAGATTTTTATAACATCATTTCACAGTACTGTACATATAGCCTACTCAACTTACGACCAAATCGTGTTACAACCGGTCTGTCGGAACCAATCGTGGTCGTAAGTCGAACACTAGCTGTATATGAATAAGATTGCAGCAATAATGGCAACAGTTTTGATAAGCAGTATGAGGGCCACAGGACACAGGTGGGTCTAGAGATGGAATCAGGAATGAAGAAGGAACTTTGGCAGGGTCAGTACGTCTCCCTTTCAGTAGCTTTGTGCCTGGGTGAAGCTGGAGCTACAGTGGAGAGGGTATGTCTCTGGAGGTGGAACTGGGATAGTACCATCGTTCGTCTTGATTGATTAGAACTGTACATTTAGCTCAACCTGACCTGATGCACTAAAAGAGTATCAGCTATTCACAAGAATAAAATACAAACATACGAACATGTGTAACTGCCACAGATATTGTCCCCTCAAGCAATGCCAAACACAGCAAAGTGATTCTTTTCCATTCACGTGCTGGAAATAGCTTTTCCTCTTACTCTTACCTCCAACAACAACAACGAAAACCCCAAAAAGCAAATCAGCAAATAATCCAGTCAAGATGCAATTAGCATAAGTAGAAATCTAGAAACAGTTTTTAGCTAAGAAAATGGACAGATATCGACATAAAATAAATATTGAAAAATCCTATGTAAAATAACACCAGACAATTAACAGGTGAAAAACAGAACTGTCCACTCCAACAGATGGCCATTTTTCTTAGCCTAAAATCCTAATTAAATTTATATAATTATTTTCTACCATCATAACCTGTATTTTGCTGTATTAAAAAACAAAAGTACTTTATCTCTGAAATGATTCTTAAATACTATAAAAACTAAATTAAAAATTGTTTTTTTCTTTATATTTGACTAGAACAATTTTTTAAAACAAGCTAATACCACTCTGTGTGTTGACATCAGATAATTCTCCAAGATTCCCTTAGTTACATGGGGCTATATTTGTGCTATAAACTAACTAGTGTTCTTCTAATCGAAGGTATTAATTTCTAGTCAAAGGAAAATCTTTCACCATTTTTGAAAAGATAGTTTTGACTGTCTTCCAAGCTATTTGTAGCTGATTAAGTCATATCAGTAAAACCTCAAAAAAAAAAAAAAAAACATTGATTTTTTTTTTCATTTAAAATGTTTAAAAGGTGAAGTTTTTCCTAAAATGCAAACAGACATTCCTTCCTGTAATGACAACTGCTGAGTCTGGGCAGCTGGCATGTGGTATGCCTGTTCTGTTCATGGCCAGGGCCAGTTCGTTCTTTGTCAGTTTTCTTTGTACATTTTAGGATTCTTTATCAGCATGTAATGAAGCTCAGGTCATTAGCGGAACAAAGAAAAATATATTAAACAACCCAGCTATGCACAAGGCAACAAACTAGTCAACCCACATAAATGCACCAGGCAATTAAGGCTGATGTACAGAGATAGCCTACGGCCTCCAAGGCGTTATGCAGTGATAAGGCAGGGCTATCTGTCTTGACTGAGCAAATGGTATCTGCAGTGCCTAATGGCTCATTGACTAAGTCACACAGACACCATGCTAAGTGCAAGGGGTGCAATTTCTTTGAAAATCCTTGAGTGAATGAAAGAGAGGAAAAATATGCATGGATGTTGGCTTAATACACTTTAACAGTAATTAGGAAATAGCCATTTTCTATTTCTTCCAGATGCAATATGACAGAAGCAGACTTTTCCTTAACTCTGGGGGCTGCGTTTTGACACAAGTGGTGTTTGTCTTTTAGGTGCACCCCAAGCACTCAGCATACTGAGGCCCTTCCACAATCAGCAAGCAACACATGACTCTCATGTGGCTGCTAGTTCCAAAGACAAAATATCTCTAAGGGAGAAGCTGGGAAAGGACATCACCAAGCTCAGAAGCCAGCCCTCCAGGTTGAGGCTAATTTTCCCTCTGTGATTTCCCTGCAATACCAGCACCATGTTTGCTGTCTTCCCAACATGGCCCTCGTGGTGTTCATCTCAATATCTGGTACGGAGCTGGCACTCAGAGAGTATCTGTGGACTGACCTACTGCACTAGAATGAGATTCTCAAATTTGCAGCTATGCATTGCTGTACTCTGTAGAAAGGCCAACAGAGGACTGTATGCATCAAAGGGAGAAGAAGCCAATAACCACACAGGCCAAAGCATCTGGACAACATTCACATGAGTCAGCACTGCACTGGGGGCTGGAAATAAGCTAGCAATGACTTTATAAATGATTGTGGGTCGAGCCAAAGGGCAGCTGTGGGACCACACCCTGTAAGTGTTAGCACCCAGTTTGTGGGCTCCCCACCTCCCGGATTTCCCTGCCACTTTTGCTCATACAGTGTTCTTGGACGTGCTGTGGCCCGTCGGGTTACCCTTTCTCTGAGCAGTAGTGCCCTATGCCCACTCCTCCATGCTGCCCTGTCTGCCCCTTCTCTTGGCACAAGAGCTTAAGGGCTAGCTTGCTGAAGGAGACCGAGGGAGGGCATAAAGACCCCACAGCAACCAGCACTGGTGGTGCCCCCCAGTACTCCACACTCCAAGGGAGAGAGATGACCTGTTTATAAGTCACTACAGTAAAAACTGCTATCACACACAGCTCAAAGACACACTAGAGGGCGGTGAGGAAAGGGAAGGAGGAATATTAGAAAGAAAAAATCGGAGGAGCCTTGCCATGAGCTAGTTCTGAGACCATGGATAGAGATGCTGAACCAAAACCAGCCAAAAAGAATCTCAGGCGGAGGAAACACTCTGAACAGAGTTTGGCAACAACAAAGTAGACTAATATATTACATAACGCTGATGTGTGGGCAAACAAGCACTGGCCAGGGGTTAGAGGCTGCATCGAGCTATGCTTGCATTGCCGCTGCACTCCAGCCTGGGCAGCATAGTGAGAGCCTGTCTCTAAAAACCAAACCAAACCAGCCTGCGGTCAGCATATGTCCATTCTTCAGAACAACGCATTGTACATCTACTGCACTCTCAAGGACCTGCTGATGAACAATGAACCTATGACCTTGTCTACATCCACTGCACTCTCAAGGACCTTCTGATGAGCAATGTGCCTATGGCCTTGTGTACTTATCCATTTACTTTCTTAAGATGAATTTCTTTTCCAGACCGGAGCGCAGTGGCACAATGTCAGTTCACTGCAACCTCCGCCTCCTGGGTTCAAGCGATTCTCCTGCCTCAGTCCCCCACATAGCTAGGACTATAGGCATACACCACCACACCCAGATAATTTTTGTATTTTTAGCAAAGATTGGGTTTCACCATGTTGGTTGGGCTGGTCTTGAACTCCTGACCGTAAGTGATCCACCTGCCTCGGCCTCCCAAAGTGTTGAGATTACAGGGGTGAGCCACCTCGCCTGTCCTCTTAGGATAAATTCCTTAGGATAAACAGCCAAGCTGTCTATTCAGAAGTTATGCACATGTAAAATTTGTATTCAAATTGCCTTTATGTAGGATTGCATCAACGTAGATGCCCACTGGCCCATCTCTTGCCTTGGCCTCCCAAAGTGCTGGGATTATAGGCATGAGCCCGAGCCACTGCGCCGGGCCCTCACTACCTATTGTTGAGTGAAGACAGCAAGTTACAACAGTATATGTACAGTAGCATCCAATTTTAGACATATACATACATATACATGCAGCAATAAAACTTCAGGAGAAAATGATTTAGAAATCATTTCCTAAATGTCTCTGATTTAGATGTATTATTCCTTCATTTTGCTCTTTCTGCTTATATTATTAACATAGATTACTTTGTAAAGAAAAAGCAAACAAGTTATTAAAAGCAGTGTAAATACAATTCAGGCCAGGCTTAATCCCAGCACTTTGGGAGGCCAAACTCCTGGGCTTAGGTGGGAGGATTGCTTGAGCCCAGGAGTTCAAGACCAGCCTGGGCAACATAGACCTTGTCTCTACAGAAAATTTTAAAATTAGCCAGTCATGGCAATCACGCCTGTAGTACCAGCTACGCAGGAGGCTGAGGCAAGAAGATCACTTGAATCCAGGAGTTCGAGGCTGCAGTGAGTAATGACCACGCCACAGCACTCCAGATCAGGTGATGGAGTGAGACCCTGCCTCTAAAAANTGGCTGGGCACGGTGGCTCACACCTGTAATCCCAGCACTTTGGGAGGCAGAGGCAGGCGGATCACCTGAGGTCAGGAGTTTGAGACCAGCCTGGCCAACATGGAGAAACCCCATCTCTACTAAAAATACAAAATTAGCTGGGCATGGTGGCGCATGCCTGTAATCCCAGCTACTCAGGAGGCTGAGGCAGGAGAATTGCTTGAACCCGGGAGGCGGAGGTTGCAGTGAGCTGAGATTGTGCCACTGCACTCCAGCCTGGGTAACAAGAGCAAAACGTGGTCTCAAATAAAACAAAAATTAGCCAGGTATAGTGACACATGCCTGTAATCCCAGCTACTGGGAGAATCACTTGAGCCTGGTAAGTTGAACCTGCAGTGAGCCCTGATCATGCCACTGTTCTCCAGCCTAGGTGATGGAGTGAGACCCTGTCTAAAAAAAAAAAAAAAAAGTTCATAAAATAAAATACATAAAAAATAAATACACTTCAATGTATTCCAGATTTCTCTTTTAAAGCTTCCATATTCCATATTCCTCTTTTAAAGCTTTACAATCCTTGCGTAAAATGTAGACATTTCAGTGATGCTACATTACAGGATATTTCCGACATAACTTTCTAAGTACAAAGTATTTGAAGAAGTCCTAGAAAACAAGATGCTGCCATTTCTTTGCACTGTGCCTTTACCCTTCTGGTAGGCACCGTAGCGAGCTGCTTACGACAGTCTGGGGCCCTCGGCACATCTGTTGATGAGGTTGAATTCAAAGTAAGCCAAAGTATGGGAGGTTGACTTAGCTCCTTTCAAATAACCACAGATAATCTCCTTGCAGGAGAATCAGGAAACCCACCAAATAAATCACATTTGCACAGTAAGCTAAATTTTATCAGGAAAATAGAGGCTTTGTCCACCAAAGACAGGAGTGCTAGCAGTGCTAGCTGTGAGCCCAAGGGTGCCTTTGTCACTGAGGCTCCCAAGCTCTCTGTGAGCGCTCCAATACACGGTGATACCGAAAACCTCAAAGACTTCAATTCACCCTTAGGCCCTGGACAGAGAACACAATCTCAGGCTTTAAATGTGGTCACTAGGAATACTTCAGTGAACTGTATATGTAATTCCAAAAAGATTTCTACTTTTTCCACAAGCAACTCTTTCATAATAGAAATTTTATATACATAGAGCAGAAGAGGATTTTTTCCTTGCAAGCTTTTTGATGCCTATGTGCTTGTATAAACTCGATGCCAAAACTACACATGAGATGCCCACTGACAGGGCCCCAAGCTCCCCACACTTCCTCTTTATTACTTGAACACACACGCTCCTGAAATCGCGTCATGTGGTGGAGAGAAGGGCTCTGCTGTACTTAAAATATCTACCGGAATCCCGGAGCTGGGCTGAAACCACTGGCCTTCGGAATGGGAGAGACAGGCAGAGTGACATGGAGCAGGTAGGAGTCAGAATAGCGGGGAGGGCTGTGGGGAGGGAGGCTGCTTCAGTGTGGGGGTGCGGCCCAAAACTAGAGACAGATGCAAGTAACCAGGGAAGAGGGAACACTAGCAGAGAGACTGCCCACAGTTAGGGCCCATGCTCCTGGTTAGATAGCACAGGTGTGTACTATTTTATTTGATCTCCTGAAAAGTCTAGCGACTACTGCAGGAAGCAGCCCTCTGAGAAATGCAGCCTGCTCTGCCTGGATCAGGAGCCACTGCTTGGACACTGGCCTGTCTTCCACACCTCCAGGACCAGTGACCCTTTAGAGAAGACTTCACCAACGTCTCCTTACTGTGGCTTTAGAGGGACACAAATAAGTAAATAAATATTGAGACAATCAGATTATTTCTAAAGATGAACTTGGTTGTTTCATATACAAATGGAAACTCACATACATGCAAATAATTCTTCTTCATTTTTTTTTTTATTGTGTTTTGTTTTTTAGAGATGTGGTCTTGCTATGTTGCCCAGGCTGGGCTCAAAGTCCTGGGCTGAAGCAATCCTCCCATCTCAGCCTCCTAAGTAGCCAGGACTAGTGGTATGAGCCACCATGCCTGGCTAAATAATTATTTTAAAAACAAACTTAGATGTCAACAATTAGAAACTAAGGAGACAGTATGACAGTTATCATCAGTCATTTGTTCTCCTCAATAATGACCACAATGTCCCATTTTAACTTCCTTTCCAGTTTTAAAGAAACTCGGAAGGAACACGAGTTGGCTGCTGCCTGTCTACATGGCAGCCTGGCACTCTTGCTTAAATTCCCGCATCCCCCTTGCCCCAGGGGCAGCCTAAGCTCCGGCTCTGCAGCCGCTCACTCAAGGGGCTTCCTGACCACCCCCACCTAGCATGGCCTCCTGCTCTGACATCTGTGTGATAACGTCTGCATCAGAACTGCCTGCTGCCTACAGCCCCCACCACCCACGTTCCTACTGCTCTGCTTTGCTCCAGACAAAATCCCCACCAGAAACTCCCTCGCATCTGGGCTCCCCTCAGCTAACTTCAGCTCTATCTTGAAGCCCACCACCAATGTCACCTCCTTTCTGGTGGGGTCCTCTGATGCTTCCCTCATCTCAGTCAGGCCCTCCTTCCCCACTGCCAGCTTCACTTCCCCCTCCTCCACTCTCTTCCCATCAGAGTACTCAGCTCGTGCCCAGAAACCACCATTTCCAGGCCTGTCTTCCCAAAGGGACTGATTCCTGCAAGGCAAAGATTTCTTCTTTTGAGCATTTGCAGTGCCTCCCAAATGCCTGGCCCACCTGCTGCCAATAGTTAGAAATGTGTCAACTTTTATTTCACAAAAGACAGAAGAACAACCTAAGGATCCAGAATTTCATGTTAGTCAAAACTATTCTGCTATCTGATATCTCAGTTGGCATTATAATTTCATTGTCCTCTAACTACAAGCTATGGTGAAGATACACATTTCACCTTTGAAGCTTCATAGAAATGTTCACCGATTTTAATCTCCACATACTGCTACTGAAATGCCTATGTGTCTATACATGGTGGTGATGGGGGCACTCTTTACAAATATTAAAAACACTAAAATAAAAAGGAGAAAAAACATTTTGAAAAATGCTATAACCCAAACCAGAATAACTGCTAATACAAACAGGCCCCTTCCCAAATGTAAGCAGGTCACAAGTAATGGCTCACCTCAAAGTTGCCGCAGCAACACTGTTTACTCTCCATTTGAGGCTTAAAAGCGTTTTAGTTGATGAACGGGCCCTGAAGCAGAAACATCCAAACCCATGCTAATGCCCAGCAGAGCAGTAACTTCTTTTGATTAATTTGCCAGTACTGAAAGCACAAGAAAGAGATCAAACCGCCGTTCTGCACTAAACAATTAAACAACCAGCCGTGCCTCCAGTGTGGTGTGCCTCAGGATGAAAGCTGGATGGGGTCGAATGAAAAAGCAACAAATATCTTACATTGATTAATGCTTATAAAATTTTTTCCCCTTAAATGTCATAACATTTCATTCAGTGCTTGAACCAAAGAGTTTATGTAACATTTAAAACAAAAAAGATCTCCAAAAGCCTAAGAAAATTCAGATGTGTCCGGAGCAGAAAAATCAGGTCATTCCAAACAGTTCTAAAGAACATTCAAAACACTTTGGCAGAACTTTGACCAATTTCCTGAAATATCTTCAACATAAAACAGCATGAGGGAAAAATCCTATCACCTCCTTTCATCGAAAAATAATTTTTCTACTATGAGTGAAATTGTTCTTAATTAAAACTAGCCCATTCACAATGTCCAATACTATCTATATACACTGTTTTGGAAACCCAGAGCTTAAACAAATATGGAGATACAAATATATCTCTACTTAGTAATTTTTTTTTTCAGATTGGAATTAAACCATACTATGATTCCTAAATCAGAATGAATTACAAATGTTAGCAGTCAACCCTCATAGATTTTCTGAATGATTGGCTGAATGAATTTTTTAAAACCCAATAAATGTCTTTGTAATAAAACAAAATTTATATACTTGTAGAAAATATGTGAACAAAGCCAGCTAACAATGTCAGCTTATTGGAAAGTCAAACTTGGCTCATTTGACATCTCTGAAGAACATTTCTTGGTAATTCAATGTTATTTTAGTCAATGTGGGCTGCAACTCTGTCCTAATCTATAAAATGGAGCTGATCCATACTTTGGGGGATTTTAAAGATTAAATGAAATTGTATCTCTAAATCACACATCCTCGAGCTCTTCCCTAAACAAACCCCTCCCTATGCGTTCTATCCCCAGGCGATGCTAAACTCCCTGCAGAGCTTTTGGTCTACTTAGAGCACCTCCACGTGTCTAACTCCTGCTCCATGACCGAGCTTACCTCCTCAGCTCCCCCACGTACTGTTCAGCAAGAGTTATCAAGTATGTGGAAGACATGACACAAACATGAATAAAAGGACCCTCAGGATACCCTTAGCTACATCTGCCAAACAACTCCAATTGAAGCCTTTATATTTTCAAACTCCTATGTGGAAAAACCATAAAAATTTGGAAATGCAACACTAGAAACTGCCTTCTCTACTCACCTTCCCACCATACTGTCCTCCTTATGAAGACATGAGCCAACGAGCACGGACAGATAAGACCTGTTTGCCTACTCAAGCACTATGACTGTAACAGGTGCTAATTCCCTATTACTACTATTGAATAAATACATGAATTGTAGCTGAGGTGGACCTAAGTTTCTGCTGATCCCTACTTCCAATTTTTTTTTTTTTTCCCGAGATGGAGTCTCACTCTGTCGCCCAGGCTGGACTGCAGTGGCGCAGTCTTGGCTCACTGCAACCTCTGCCTCCCAGGTTCAAGCTATTCTCCTGCCTCAGCCTCCGACGTAGCTGAGACTACAGGCACCCACCACCACTCCTGGCTAATTTTTGTATTTTTAGTAGACACAGGGTTTCACCATATTGGCCAGGCCGGTCTCGAACTCCTGATGTTGTGATCCACCCACCTTGGCCTCCTGAAGTGCTGGGATTACAGGTGTGAGCCACTGTGCCCAGCCCAATTTTCTTATATGTATACAGGAAAACAAAAATGTGCTATTTTAGATCTTTCCAAAGACAGTGACACCCTCCCTTAGAAAATAAGTTAAAAACCCTTGCATGAGATCAGGAAACAAGGAAAAGGAGCTCTCATTTTACAGAGGAAGCAGAGGCATGCCGGACAGAATGACCATAGGCTCTGTGCTTCTCCACAATAGAGTGAAATATATTCTATCTATGAAGCTTTGATTGCAGGGATATTTTGAAAGCACAGACCAAAAAGCTGGAGATAATCTACCAGAATGTTTAACATATAAAATTAAGAATAACCTATGAAGTATTCCACACTGATTTTGACTCTGGTTATAAAAATTGGCTTTCACTCTGACCTATTTATATGGTTCAGTCTTCAACACACTTTTCTCTAAACACTTCAGTTAGTATCGTCATATTTTGAGCTCTTGAGGCAAAGCATCGTTGTTGCTGTTGGGGCATGAATGAATAATGTCTGTCTGGGGAAGAGAAGGTGCTGGTCAAGTTTCCTTTCAGTGTGGGATCATCAGCTTTCTCACACATGAGCAGGAAACATTATAGACTCAACCTGGGTTAATTGTTTTCTAACTATAATGCAATTTCACAAATATTTGAACATCTCTACTATACAGAGCAGCCTCAAGTATTTTCCTACAAAAACGCCATTACATACATAGAAAGGACCGTAGAAGTCTTTCCACGTTCAAATTCAAATTCTTTAATCAGCTTCATTCTGCAGAACTTTATTTGCCTACATGCTAGACTCACTGTTCTCATTTCCCAAGTTAAATATCCAGTGAAATGTGCAGCCCTTGCCATCCATCTTGCTTTAAGCTCACATTGTGTGCAAATTCCTAAGGACATCCTGAGAGCCATGAACAAGACTTGCTTCTTTTCACTATAGTTTTGAGGGTTTGGGATTTTTTTGGGGGTGGTGGTCTTGGGTTGGCTTTATCGTCAGTTCATTGAGACCATCATTGAGAATGCCAATTTAAGCTGGAGAAATAACTCATATGAATGAATTGCCTTTACCTGAATTTTTAAGACTTCTCTGAAAAGTATTATTTGCAACAGGGTATCTCTTGGGTGTTAAAGAACATTTTTACAGAGGCGCACTGCAGATGAACAAGAAGCCAACCCCGACAGGCATCTGGAGTGTGGTGAAAACAACGTAAAGCGTCGACATGGTAGGATGTAGTCGGCCTGCTGCCTCATGTGCTGTCACATTCAGGCTGTCGTATCCTGACACAATTTCTCTTTTACTAAGATACCCTCTTTGGCACCAAAAAATACCACGTTCCTGAGAAACTGAACTAGAGAATGATTCAAAAAACTCTGGTGGTTTTTGTTTACTTGCTTAAAAGTAATCTTACTCAAAGAATAAGCGTTCAAAGTTCCATTGGCATTAGAAACAAACACCGGCCTTTATTCCATTCATATAATTATCATCTCCTTCCTTAAATACTACCCTCTCTTTGTATCAATCATATCTTGACTGAATTCATATTTACTCTACTTGTAAACACTCCAGTCCATCCCCAGGCATCAGGAAAATCCCACATTTGATCACAGAGCGGATACATAGTCCAGAGCTTAGATGGATGTAGACCAAGCAAATGAAATATTCCAAGAGTCATCGTGAGATAATACTGAAAATGATGCCAAATCAAATGTCCATGTCAAATTTTTGGAACCAAAACAGGACATAACTAAAGATAAGTTCATTTTAGGTTGACTTTACAATCTAGGCTGGCTTCTGTCACTGAGCACGCCACTTCCCATTGATATCAACTGCTCACGGCACAACGCACGGGGCTTGTCATCTCAGCCTCAGAAAAACAAGTATCAAGCTGAGTTCTATGCCTTGAGCACCCCAGCCACATCCCCTAACCTCCTAAGCCGAATCAGAAAAGCCGAGCCCCACACGGTGGCTCACACCTGTAATCCCAGCACTTTGGGAGGCTGAGGTGGGTGGATCACTTGAGGTCAGGAGTTTGAGAACAGACTGGCCAACATGGTGAAACCCTGTCTCTACTAAAAATACAAAAAAATTAGGAGGGTGTGCTGGCAGGCGCCTGTAGTCCCAGCTACTTGGGAGGCTGAGGCAGGAGAATCACTTGAACCTGGGAGGCAGAGGTTGAAGTGAGGCAAGATTGCACCACTGCACTCCAGCCTGGGTGACAGAGCAAGACAACGTCTCAAAAAAAAAAAAAAAAAAAAAAGCTGGGCCCCTGCTCTAGTGCTGCCCTACATCATGTCATGCAACTGCAAAAACATTCCTGGAAAATATGTTTAAGGTCCTTTCCTCTGAAAATACAACCTGTTTCTAATTAGCAAAGATAAGAAACTCCAGGATTTCTCTCCCACCCCAGTGGCTATTGAGAATTCTAACCGATATCTCATAATAAGCACACAGCTGGGCTAGGATCAATAACACCATCTCATTCCTCCCAATCTAATTATCAGCCCACTATCACTTCCTAATTATTTCTATCACTGATGTAACTGAAATGATCTCATTTTGAAAATACGGCACAATGTGTATAGAAATTAAGCTCTCCCCTCCCCCTATTTTAGTTCTTTTGAAAGGACTAAGGGAAGTACAGTCTAAATGCAATGTGTAAACACATGCATAGTTTCCTGCTTCTCGGTATCATCTCTGACCCACAGACTTGCATTTGTGGGCAGCTGAGCCACTGGCTCACAGAGAGGGGTGCACATACACATGGGGCGGTGGGGTGGTGAGCGAGCTGGACACCATGTGCAGGCACGAGAGCTGATTTCACTAGCAGTGAAGCAGCAGCCAGCAAAGAAATCGTATTCTGCCTGCAGTTTCAGGACTAAGTAAAATCTAATGCATTCAAATTGGTTTGTAAACAGAAAAACTAAAAAGAATCGGGCAATTGCCTAAGGAACTTTACACTGGATTTCAGCATCCTCCCTCCTACAAGATCAAGGCAAACACTGGAAGATGTTAGTTTGTAAAAATTACTAAACCAGACCCACAATATAAGATAGTTAATGACTTTAAACGTTTATACTGTTCCAAATGACAGTACACACTTCTTTCATGAGTAGTAGATGTAGTCATAGGATTAACTGACATCCTACAACATTTTGGAGCTTTTCTTATAATCTGAAATACTCTTTCCCATGGCAGTCCACCAGTGAATAAATCAGCAGCTAACAGAGAGTATGCATGTTCCTCACAGCTTTCACCTCATTCGTCAGTATAGGTTTTCACAACTAATTAATGTTCTTGCTGAAGTTAAGAAAAACCCAGCAACAGGTGGAGTGGATGAAATTGATCAACTTGTTGAAAGCTCTAGAACAAATCACTGTGGTGCTCTTTCAGTGGTGCTGCTGGACACCCGAGGACACATTTGTCTAAAATTTCTTCAGGCTTTTCCCGTCCCACCCATGCCAGAACCTGATGCAACATCTACCATTACAAATGAAAAACGTGGCAGGCAAATCCACATGCAAAAGTGTAGCTCTGCCCCCAGACTTTTGTGACCACCCACAAAGGGAACAATTCTCGTGATTTCTTCGCTTTCTCTTGACTGGACCATCCACCCCTCTGCTAGAATTCTATTGGAATTCTCCATGCTAACATTTCCCTTTGTATTAGTTTCCTGGGGCTTCTGTAACCAAGCACCATAAACCAGGTGGCTTCCACACCAGAAATTTATTGTCACAGCTTTGAAAGCTAGAGGTGTAGATCAAGGTGTTGGCGGAGTAGGCTCTTTCTGAGGGCTGAGAGGAAGAATCTGCTCCAGACACTGCTCAGTCTCTGGTGGTTGCTGCCATCTTTAGCATCCCATGGTGTTCCTTAGCAGAAGCATCACCTGACCTCGGCCTTCATCTTCACAAGACTTTTGTCCTGTGTGCCTGTGTCCAAATTTCTCCTCTTTATAAGGACATACCAGTCCTTATAAAGATGTATTAAGATGAGGTCCACCCTAATGACCTTATCTCAAAACGTCTGAAATGACCCTGTTTTTAAACAAGCTCACATTCTGAGGTACTTGCAGGTAAGGACTTTGACATAAGAATTTTGGGTGGACACAATACAACTTATAACAGCCATATACCTTTCACCTCTTCAACAGATCCCCTCCCTTCCAAACTGGAAGCTGGCTCCCCCAGAAAGGGCTATGCTATAAGCCCACATCCCATATGCTCCAGACTAGAAGGGTGATGAACTTCCCTTACACCTCCAAAATCATTTCCCAAACACTGCTTCCTCCGTCTTTTCTAGAATCTCTGGTCATGAGTTCCCAGCTCATATTCGTTAGAACAAGTGATCCAAAAGATTCACTAACAAATAAATAAATCAATAAAAATAAAATTAAAAGAGGGGGCAAATTGGAGGGGGGATTAATTAAGTCAAATATGTTTGAGAATGAGTGAATACTATTTACCACCCTTCTGCAAATTAAATATAAACAATGACAATAGCTGAGACACTTTCATGATGAAGGGGAGGAGGGAGAAAACGTTTTGAGAAGCACAAAGCCTCACTTTCTACTTACCCTCTAACTTGAAGTAAAACTTCTTTATGATGAAACACCTGTGCACCCCTAAATTGTTGTCTGAGACACATGGTCTTTGCTGACATTAAGGATGTACTTTGTATACATACATCATCTCATATGCCTCATATACATGCGATGGCATTTGACTTTTACAAATACAGTTATGTGCCTCACAACAATGTTTTCGCACATACGACAGTGGCCCTTGGGGAGATCGAGGTAGGCAGGTCACGAGGTCGGGAGATTGAGACCATCCTAGCTAACATGGTGAAACCCCATCTCTACTAAAAATACAAAAAAAACCCAGAAAATTAACCAGGCGTGGTGGCGTGCACCTGTAGTCTCAGCTACTCGGGAGGCTGAGGCAGGAGAATTCCTTGAACCCAGGAGGCAGAGGTTGCAGTGAGCCAAGACTGTGCCACTGCACTCCAGCCTGGGTGACGGAGCAAGACTCTGTCTCAAAAAAAGAAAAGGATTATAACACCGTATTTTTCCTGTACCTGTTCTATGTTTAGGCTGTGTGTAGGTAAACAAATACTTACCACTGTTTTGCAATCACCTGCAGTACTCAGAACAGTAACGTGGTATGGGTCTGTAGCCTAGGAGCAACAGGCTATGCCATACAGCCCTGGTGTGTCGTAGGCTATCTCATCTAGGGTTGAGTACACTCTATGATGTTGACACAATGATAAAATTACCTGATGACAAATATCTCAGAATGTATTCCCATCATTCAGTAATGCATGAATGTTCCTGTAAGGACTATTGCTGGAATTTTCGTCAATAAACTTCTACGCCTACTTCAACTCTACAGTGAAGATGTGAAAGAAAGGAGTGGCTCCTGCCGTCAGGCATTATAGACTCAGGCTCAGGTATCTCAAGAGCCTTGTAAAGCTGATGCATCTAAAAGGGGAAGATACTGGCCCAGAACCCAATTCTCACATTTCTGGGTCTAGCACCCTTCCCTCAAACTCTGTGATGTTGAGCCCTCATTTTGTGAAGGTTGCCATTTTGATTGAAGATCAATAATTCAACTTTCCAAAGCTTTCAATTAAGATCTAAAATTCTGGCTAGATATGGTGGCTCAAGCCTGTAATCTCAGCACCTTGGGAGGCTGAGGTAGGAGGACTGCTTGAGCCCACGAGTTCCAGATCAGCCTGGGCAACATAGTGAGACCCTGTCTCTCAAAAAAAAAAATTAATTAGCTGGGCGTGGTGGTGTGCACCTATATTCCCAGCTATCAGGAGGCTGAGGTGGGAGGGTTACTTGAGCCCAGGGAGGTTGAGGCTGCAGTGAGCCAAAATCATGCCACTGCACTCTAGCCTGGGCAACAGAGCAAGACCCTGTCAAAAAAAAAATCTAAAATTTTCCTTCAGTGTATGTTTCAGCTATTTTAGGGACACTTCTAGTCTGGGTACTGTGGTCTTTAACAGCTCATTACTATCCAGGGAGATCCTCAGTCCCGATGTCTTAAGAAATGAGGCGACAACCTGACTTCCACCTTAGCTTCCTTAGAATGCAGGACTCACATCCAGTACTCATCAAAATTTCCATATTTTTGAGAATTGGTTGACGATTTCGTAAATAATTTTTCAGGCAAAGATTTTTCCAATAAAACTAAATTTGAGAACTGATAAGCTTTCTGAAAAATACTTATTTTTTCATGTAGTTCTTAGAAGCAATATGTGTTTTTAAATGTCTGGTTACTCACATAGCTTTGTCTCTAATACCATAGCTATACTTAAGGAAGGTGACTAAGCAGAGTCTTATGTAAAGAAGCCTGTTTAAATGATTGGCTTCCATTGGCTTGCCAAGGTGTCTGAGGTTTTCACATTTTTCAGCCTTTTGGGATAACGTGTGAAAGGTCTCTACAACATAATTACGTGAAATTTCCTATCACTCACCAACACTTCAAATTAGCTTACAGACAAACCCAGCTGGGTTAACATTCATTTGCATACTAGGAATTCCTACAGCTGAACATCCTTTAAGCTCCAACCAATTTAAGCAAATCAACCAATGTGGAATGCATTATCTTTCAAGCCAAATCTGTATTTCCACCTATAATCCCTCTCGTGGATGGTGACAATGTCCATGCACTCCACAAAGCTATGAAGCTATGTAGAATCATCTTCAACTTCTTTTCCTCCTTGTTGGATCTTCACTCTGTCGATTTTGCTTCCTAAGTCTCACGTAAGTCCCCTATTGTCACTTACCCTGATTCATTGTCTCAGTTCAGACATTCATCATTCCTATTGTCACAGAGTCCCATACTCCCTATTGTTTGTTATGTCACTTTCTGCCAATGACTGGCTTACAATCTCCTTATCTCTTAAACAGTGAAATTATGGAAAGGAAAATAAACACTGCTGCTCATCCTTCTGCAAAATAATCACCTCTTTCTCTACTGAGGATGAGCAGTGTAGGTGGCCCCTAATGGTCAGCCCACTGTGGTAGACTGCAGTCCAATGGATACATCCAAATATTGCTTGCCTTTGGCATTTTGGTGCATGTTTCCTCTGTTCACTTAGGTTCTGCATTTTACATTATTTTTTTCCCAGCTGTATTAGTGTGCGTTTTCCAAGCTGTATCTCATTTTGTTATTTCCTGCCTATATTTTTAATCTCCTGAAGGCATAATTATAATATTTCTGTCCTTCCAGATTTTTGGTATCTCTCCTGATTCAGGATCATCTGCCAACTACATTAACATGAAGTTTATTCCTCTTTAAATAAAATAGGATACATCATACTAATCCTCATAACATAATGCTACAAGTGGTTATCCTGTCATTTACATTAATTTTTTTTGACCGTCTTTCCGCTATTTTCCATCTGTGCGGCTCTTCTCCAAGATAAGTTGAATTTATTTTGCAACAGAACAGGCTAAAAAAATTTCTGCTAAAAAAATAAGAGAAAACTTCCTTCTATGCTATATTAAGACTGCTCTCTTCTCTCAGTTGACTTAGTTACACATGAGCAAGTTAAAATCCATAGTTTCTTTCTTTAAACCTTTCTGCTCCACACTGTTTCTATTCCAGTAGAGTTAAATGATGGAGAACAGAGTTTCTCATGCAAAGAAGAGCATGAGGTACACGAGCTCCATTTAGGATATGTGAGAGACACTCGAAGCCCCTGATAAGCAGATAGCAGCTCCTCCTGGAACCTGCCTAAGAGCGTCGCCAAGATGCCCTGGGCCCTGTGTTAGCAAGCGCCATGGAAGGCTGGTGCTGGATTCAGGCCCTGGATGAGGTCGGATTATGCAGACATCTGAGACAAACACCAGAAGATTTTCTTTCCTTGCTCAAATCCCATGATGTGACTCTCCTGCTCCAGAAGTTCAAGAGAAAAGGAAGTGCTTTTACTCAACTGCACTGTCAATATATCTTCCAATCGTGTCTCCCACCCACACTCATCAACAAGATCAGTTGACTTATGGTAAGTTCAATTACCAACTCAATAATGTACACTCTTTTTAGACCTTGAGAGTTATGTTTTCATGTTTCTTTAAAAAAATAAATCAATATATCCTGTGCCAAACAGCTGTCACAGATGCAGACTTACCTTGCCACCTCATTAGAAGAAACAAACAACTATAAATCTTGTATTACATCCCAAAAGTTGTCAGCCCGAAATAAAAGCTGGCAAGGATCCAAGCGGCATGTGCCCCTGATTCCAGTCATTTTGCCTGCAGTTCTTACGTATGTAAATTGAGAAACTGTGAGCAGAAGCAAACCAGCTGAAAACAGAAGTGTTTAGGGTACACAGACACACTGGTGGGGCCTTCCAGTCTCAGGCCCCTTTCCACCCTTCACCACAAATCGCTTTCTGCTTCCTGTGTTCCCTGCTCGCTCTCCACCTCCATCCAATCACAGCATATTTTTATCATTTACTACTGGCTGGGTTCACATGCCCAGCCATGGTGGTAGACCTCAGAATGAGAAGACAGGATGTAACAAAATTCCATAGCCCTGCAACCTTCTTAAAGATTAAACTATAGCAACTACCAGAAGAAGTGTGTGTGTGTGTGTGTGTGTGTGTGTGTGTGTGTTTGGGGGGGAGTGCACAAAAAGAAAAAAAGCAGAGGCATTGTGATCAAAGCAACAAGCAAGAGGGAATGTCATACCTGTGTTCCAATAAATGTACACCAGTTTATGTTACATTTACTCTACCTGTGAGAAGCTTCTGGGACATAGGAGTTTAAATCCCAGCCCCCTACACACTCTGGACAGCATCTTGCACTGTAAAAGGAGTTTCTAACTGATAAGATGGAAATAGCACTTTTGCAACCAGGAGGTGATGCTGAGATTAACCAAGCCAGTGTGCCTAATGTACCACATGGTCTTCAGACTCAGAAAGAGGCACCATATTTACACAAAATGTCATCTGGCCTCTGTAACTGAAAGTGATAGTTTGGCTGGGTGTGAAGGCTCACCATGCCTATAATCCCAACATTTCGGGAGGCCAAGGTAGGAGGACTGCTTGAGCCCAGGAGTTCGAGACCAGGCTGGGCAGCATAGGGAAGGTTGCATTAACTGAAGATCAAATCTCTGCATCTCTATCTCTACATAAAATTAAAAAATTAGCCAGGGGTGGTGGCATTTGCCTGTGGTCCCAGCTACTTGGGAGGCTGAGGTAGGAGGACTGCTTGAGCCTGGGAGGTCAAGGCTCCAGTGAGCCATGATTGTGCCACTGCACTCCAGTCTGGGTGACAGGGTATGACCCTGTCTCACACACACAGGAAAGAAAGCAACAATTTACAAAAGCAGAGTCTGTTTTGGATTCTTCTATAAAGGGTGGCTTTTACCTATGAATTCAACTGGGGATCAGTAGACCAACAGGTTATTCTTCTTGGTCAAACCTGAGAGAGTTCTCTTAACTTGAAATTTTACAGAATCATCAAGATAATTAACTGGGGTCCAGGTGGCTATAGTAAAAGGTAAAATAAAATAACACAAACATAAGGTGCAAACCCCTGAGATCAAGTTTTGGCTCAGGCTTGAGCAATTCTCTTTACTTCCTGAGGGCCTGTTTCCTCATGTTTAAACATGGAGTAAATATTGCTGCCTTCTTCCCTTGCAGCATTATGATCTCTGAATGGAAAAACACATGGGAAACAAGGCCTAGAACTCCTGTCTTCACTTCTTGCCTCTTGTTCATTCGTAAAGCTCCTTCTGTGCCATCCTCCACTAAAACTCCCCTCCTATCACACAAACCCCACTAGCACTGTGGGTTACGATCTCTATACTCAGGTTATCTCTGTGACAGTTGACTTCAACACACACACCCTCCCTAGCACTGCTAACCTCTCCCTACTTTGGCATTTTCCCAAACGATAGTTATCTCATTTTTCTTTGCTGGTTTGTTGCGCTCAACAATCGCTGATTATATTCCCCGGGGTGCCTGTCTGGGCATATTCACACAGGTTATCCCCTCACACACTCCCATGATCAACTTGAGCCTACCTGCTGATAATCAAATAGACCAGAAATCAAAAAACTATTGCCCCAGGTCAAATCCGGCCCACTGTCCAGTTCTCTACATAAAGTTTTATTGGAACACAGCCACATTCATTCATTCATGTACTGTCCATGGCGGCTTCTGTGCAGCAACAGCAGAATTCAGCAGCAGAGAGACCATAAAGCCTAAAATATTTACTAGATGACCCTTTTCAGAAAAGGTACGCTGACCCTTCATTCAGACTTGTGTCCAAAGTCACACTTGTATTTATGTCTCCAACGTATCCTGCCAACCTCTATACTTCACAGGCCCCTCTGAAACATCTGACAGTCAAGAGTTTACAAATAATCATTTCAACCTCATGTCACATTCAGTTAATACATGATTCCTACCCAGGAACGTGGGGTTCATCACAGCAATGCCTTCAGTGACCACATTCATCTGTGACGACATAAGTTCAATCCTCCTCCTACTTTCCACAATTTTCCTCATCTGAACCCACTACCTCTCCAGCCTTTTCTCAAGCTGCCATCTTTTCACCTTTGGAATACATCATGCGTCACGTACCGATGGGGGTGCAGTGTGAGAAATCTCTCACTGTGCAAACACAGAATGCACTTACACAAACCTAGATGGTATAACTTACTAGGCTATATGGTATAGCCTATTGCAGCAAGGCTACAAATGTGTATAACATGCTACTGTACTGAATCTGGTGGGCAGTTGTAACCCAATGATACGTATTTGTGTATCTAAACACATTTCAACATAGAAAAGTTATGGTAAAAATATGGTATAAAAGATAAAAATGATAGTCCCATATAGAGTATAGAGCACTTACCACAACTGAGGCTTGCAAGGCTAGACGTTGTTCTGGGTCAGTGAGTCAGTGAGTGGGGAGCGAACGTGAAGACCTAGGATATTCCTGAATACTACTGTAGACTTTATGAATAGTATACGCTTAGGCTACCCTAAAGTTATAAAAAATAAAAGTATTTTCACTATGACATTACAACAGCTACAACACCACTAAGTAACAGGAACTTTCCAGCTCCATTATAATTTCATGAGCACCATGGTAGATGTGGTCTGTAATTGACCAAAACATCATCACATGGTGCACGACTATACAAAAAGCCTCCTGTTTCCCTTGCCCTCCTGATTTACCTTCCTCTCCTTCATCCTCCTCCTAATGTCAGTTTTTTTCCTAACATAAAACCTTCTAACCCTTGCTGGTGTGGAGGCTCACATCTATAAACCCAGCATTTTGGGAGGCCGAGGTAGGAAGATCACTTGAGCCCATGAGTTCACGACCAGTCTGGGCAACATGGTGAGACCCTGTCTCTACAAAGAGTTTAAAAAATTAGTGGTTGGTGATGATCTGTGGTCCAGTTACTTGGGAGGCTGAAGTAGGACAATCAGTTGAGTCCTGGAGGTCAAGGCTGCAGTGAGCTATCTATGATCATACCACTGCACTCCAGCCTGGGTAACAAAGCAAAACCTTGTCTCAAAACAAAAAGAAAAAACTTCCAACTCATTTCTCCTTCAGTGTCCTCAAAGATATGACCCTTAACTCTTCAGCTACATCTAAAATCATTTCTTCCTTGCCATCCAATACTCTAGCCAGCCGGCAACCTGAAATCAGATTTCTGAAACAGAAGACCAGCATCCACCTTCAAGACAGGAGAATGGAACCATATTAAATAAATTACATTCTAGGTACTGTGCTACAGCCCAAGTCAACCACCTTTTCTGGAGTCTCACCTGATCATCAGATGGAACTGATCGCTTGTTCCTTTCTGCCACCATTGTGCCTGGATCTCACCTCTATTAGAAACCTTATCATGGCCAGGCACAGTGGCTCATGCCTGTAATCCCAGCACTTTGGGAGGCCAAGAGGGCGGATTGCTTGAGGTCAGGAGCTCGAGATCAGCCTGATCAACATTGCAATACTTTGTCTCTACTACAAATACAAAAATTAGCCAGGTGTGGTGATGCGTGCCTGTAATCCCAGCTGCTCAGGAGGCTGAGGCAGGAGAATCACTTGCACTTGGGAGGCAGAGGTTTGCAGTGAGCCAAGATTGTGCCACTGCACTCTAGCCTGGGCAATGAGACAAAAACTCTGAGAAAAAGAAAGGAAAAGAAAGAAGGAAGGAAGGAATGGAAAAAAGAGAGGATGGAAGGAAGGAAGGAAGGAAGGAAGGAAGGAAGGAAGGAAGGAAGGAAGGAAGGAAGGAAATCTTATCACATTGTTTTTTGTTATAATCCAGGCCCTCTACCAGGCTGTAGCTCCCTAAAGGCAAGGGTTGCTTTAAGCAACCTTGAAGCTCTAGTACCTGCCCACTGGGTAGCATACAGTAGGCACTCAATAAATGCTTCCTAAGACACTAAATGTGTTGCAAACTATAAAGTACTATATCAGTTGAAAGAGACAAACCTACTGTTCTACGTTCAGTTCACTACTCACTACCTATCCTCCAGATATAAACAGAAGATGGGAAAAGTCAGGATTTGATCAAGTCCTTGCAATGGCCTTTGCAAGTGCTGTCTCAGCAATGGCCTAGCTCCTACTCCCAGCTGGGCACGGGGCCTTTCTCAGTAGCACTGACCAATATAGGAATAGGGATGGAACGGGAGAAGGCAATTAGGAAGGAGGGTGATACTTTATTTACACAGCAATTAACAATGCAAACTGAAGTTTATTCAGTCAAATACGCATTTATTGAATGCATACCATATGCTGGGCACTCTGTGGTGTGCATAGCAAGCTTTTCATGGTAAAAGAGAAGGATGAAAGGAAGAAATGTAATATGAAGAGTAAGTTAAAGGGTAATTTGATCTTGTTTGTATATTGGGAAAAGGTAATTTTTACAAAAGAGGTAACCAGCTGTTCCCCATCGCCAATGAACAAAAATCAAAAGGAAATGGGGTTAAGCTGTGCATAAGGTACTGAAGTTAGGCAGAAGAAAAAAGTTGCTGACATCAAAGGGTGTTAAACACTATTTGTGGTTTACAACTCTGTGTTCAGGAGGTCCTTAGTTTCAGGGGATCTGAGTAGTTCTATTTGAGGAAAGGAGATGGAACTGATGACTTCTCAAGATACTTCTTTGGACCATGAGCGACTTTTTTGCTTTTTAACATGGCCCATCTATAAAACAGATGAAGTGATTGAATGTTTTCAATTTCTGTATACCATCTCCTTTGGAAAAACCATTAAAATCCAGTATGTGAGAGAGCTGACAATGTATGAAGAACAGAATAAATCATAAATGACCACTGAACGGGCACAAATTAAAAGGCAAAGGTTCCTAGTGGAAAGAATATAACTTCAGAGTCCTAATGACAGAGGTTCCCAGTCTCTTTTTGTCATTGATGGGTCATTTGACCTTGCGGAGCACACCATGAAAAACAAAATAGGCGCATACACACAGGTATGGGCATGCATGTGTAGGTATATGTGAACAAAAAGTGCCTATGAGGAAATAACAGTAGTCATCTGAAGAAGGTGATACCATTAGCAGTTCCTATTTGCTTCATTAGAAACTGCTAATGGTATGACCCTCCTACAATAAGCAACTCTTCAAATTCGACAATAAGCATCTCTTATTCTTCCAGTGGGTGGTCCTGGTGGGGGTGGAAATACCCCTCTGCTCAAAAAAGCCTGGCTAGGTTTTTTTGACACTATAATTCTTCATGCCACACTTTATTATTGCTATGAACTAACTTCTCTGTTAATCAGAACACATGCTGTCAGCCAGACTATTTCCTTATTAGTTACTGAAGACTTCCATGACTTCATGACACACAGTTCCCATCCTCTATTGTATTTCATCATAAAGGCATGTAAAATTGCTGCTTAATAGCTTCTTATTCTTAGAGACTACCCATTCAGTTTTCTTACTTGTGGGAAAAGTACACCACTGAGATATAAGAAAAACTGCAGCCAACTATAATAATTCTACATTTTGGGTGGAAACAAAGAAAGAGTGGGAGTTTTGTACTACATTTTCAATAACTTCCAAATGTTTATGCTTTCCAGGTTTATTCACACCTGTGGGACAAAAAAAGAAAAAAAGCAATAATACAGGGAACAATTTTTTTTTAGCAATAGGCTAGTTCTCGTACTGGGCTAAATGATATATTTTTTCATAGTTGTTATCCGTTTTCGATCTGGCTGATTGATTCATAAAACACAGAATCCACGCTGTTGTCACTTAGCGTGTTAGACCAGCTCAGCTCACAGACGGGCTGAAGTGTGTCACACAGGACCTGATGGAACTGAAGCACTTCTGGTGAAATACAATCCCACAGGAAAATTAAAAAGACTTTCTTCAAGTGATTCATTTCATCAGTTAATATTCTTGGCTGTGAATTACATATTAAAAATAAACTCAGGAGATGTTTCATTTATTTATCTGAGGTATTATAATTTAAATAATACACAGAATTTCAGAACAACAACAAACCCTAGCTTGAAGCTCACACGGCCCTCCCATGAATTTCACCAACAGGAAATGGAGGCCTGCAGTGTGAACGGTTTCCTCTGGGGATTGTAGCTGGTTGGGGACCTCATCACTATGTGGCCACAAGTCCCATCTTCTGAACTCTGGTACAGATTCTTTCCCAACATGCAAGTCTGCTCATCTAGCAAGGACAACGGAGACAATGGCGTGGAAAGCACCATCTGTGCTTCTAACTTCCAAACACTGCTTTTTAGGAAAAAGCTGCCTCCTTTTCCTAGACACAGTAGTGAAGTACAGAAAAGCTCCTTTCTCTGGGCTAGGGAGAGAAAAGTTTGATTTTTCACTCACACAGGGGAGACAGCAGTGGGTTGGGGGCACACAGCACAGGAGGATGTGAAGAGGCTGTAAGGGAAAACTCACAATTCAGAGATTCTCCCGTAGCATGGTGCTGGCCCTCACAGGGACCCTGGAGTTCTGAAAAAGGGGACTCACTGCCCACCTATGGAAGAAGTGTAGTTTCCCAGTTTCCATTTGTCATCTTCAAATCAACCACTTGCATTTTCAGAGTTTAAGCTTTTTACAACCTTCAATATGACTGAAATAAATTTGGATGTTCACAAGACTCTTGTGTAAAAAGAACAAGGGCTGTGCCCTGTGACCATGTGGTTTCCCAGTTCTAAGTGACCCCATTGTATTAGTCATCTTATGTGCTTCATTTCTGTGAGTGTTAGTTGGATTCTGCCAGAAATCCCTCTGCTTATTTTTTTTAACCAAGAGGTTGTTATATTCTACATTTTGTGAATTTGATTACATCAACAGGCACATTCCACCTACCAGTGGGGTGAGGCCTAAATATCATATATCAGCACTCTAGGATTTAGTAATCCTTACCCAGAAAAATGAAAATTTAAGGCTAGACAACATTTACCTCAAAGAAAAAGCATTTCTGGCCAAAAATGTTTGGGAAGAGAATTGAAAAAATTGCAGGCATGAGTGTTCAATTGGTCAATATTTTAATCATTATGGCTTTAATCCTTTTCTTTCTTTCTCTCTTTCTCTCTTTCTTTCCTTCTTTCTTCCTTCCCTCCCTCCCTTCTTTCTTTCTTCTTTCTCCCTCTCTTTCTTTCTTTTTTCTTTTCCCTTTGTCTCTCTCCTTCCCTTCCTTCCCTCTTTCTTTCTTCCCTTCTTTCTTTCTTTTCCTTTCTCTCTTCCTTCCTTTTTTCTTTCTCTTTCTTTTTTCTTTCTTCTTTTTTTCCTTTCTTTTCCCTTTCTCTCCCTCCCTCCCTCCCTCCCTTCCCTCTGTCACCCAGGCAAAAGTGCAGTGGCATGATCATGGCTCACTTGCAGCCTCTACCTCTTGAGTTCAGGCAATCCTCCCAACTCAGCCACCAGAGTAGCTGTGGCCACAGGCACACACCACCATGCCCAGCTAATTTTTTTGTATCTTTTGTAGAGATGGGGTTACACCACATTGTTCACGCTGGTCTCAAGTTCCTAGGCTCAAGCAATCTGCCCACCTAGGCCTCCCAAAGTACTGGGATTACCAGCATGCACTGTGCCAGGCTGCTTTCTAATAAATTAAGTTAGATGTGAACAAAAGCAAGCTGAGAGGTGCAGTATACTACATTCCCTTCTG
The DNA here is from genome assembly GCF_001604975.1 of Cebus imitator. Taxonomy (NCBI): domain Eukaryota; kingdom Metazoa; phylum Chordata; class Mammalia; order Primates; family Cebidae; genus Cebus; species Cebus imitator. Next base: position 5,375,707 of record NW_016107418.1, read on the forward strand.
GCAGAATGCACACTATCAGATTAAGGACTCAGGGAAAAACCAATCACATTTAACAAGTGTACATATTTATTTGCAGAGAGCTGATTTTTCCCCAACATTACCCTTAGCATCCTGAACAATTTTTCTCTAACAACAGTTTAGGAAGTGCTAATGAGTACCTGCGTCTCCTGCGTCTCTGCTATCATATCAACATTTCTAGCTTTTTTTCAGTTTAACAAAGTCATCTTAAAAAGGAGTGGAAACGCAAGTCAAACAAAAGCCAACAGGTATAAGGCAGGACGGATTTCATGCACGCCTTGCCAGAGGAATACTATCACCAAACCAGGAAAAAGACACAAGTGTTGAGACACAGTCCAAATAAATGACATCATGGTTGAACTCAGACCCAAATTCAAATCTTAAACCCTTCAAGTGTGCCCCAGTGGACATTCAACTTCTTTAAAGCACGGTTAAGTGGGAATATCATGACCTATCCTAAAGTGTATGAATCCGGGTTAAATGAGACAACATATAGCATTCCATACCTTGAGTCACTTTCCACCCCTCCCTAGTTCTCTGCGAGACAGAGGGCAGGGAGGCTGAGACACAGTCACAGAAACTAAGGGCAGATCATCTCGATCGTATATTACAAGGTAATAACTAAGTATGCTTAGCCTGCAGTCCTAAAACAGGAAAATGTGGAAGAGCACAGAACTAACAGAAGCAATTCAAGAAGGCAATTCAATAAACTGACTGAAATCTTTCAGAAGAAAGGAGAGAGAGGGAGGGTGGGAAAGAAACAGAGGAGGAGAGGGAGAGAAGGAGAAAGGGAGAGGAAAGCAAAGACAAAGAGACACCACTCCAAGGTTAGCTCTGAGTTTTTATGAATGCAAGAGGAAAATCTCCATTTAATAGGACCTGCAAAGAAGTGACGCTTGCAATCTGAAAAACAGGATTTTCGAAGTTAGTGTTACTAAGAGTCACTTTCCAAGGAGCACACATATAAGAACCAAAAGCACAGCACTTTTGGGCACACATTTCTATATGAATATGCATTTGCTAATTACAAATTTTCCCATCACTCAGAATGCAATAAGGATGTCTAATCAAAAGTCCACTGTGGTGAAACAGCATGAGATAGAAGATACAGGCGAATCCTGTTCACAGCACAGCCCTGTGACCTGGGACATAGTGCTCCCCCTTCTCGAAACCTGGGGTGTTTCACTTGCACGGTTTTTAGAAGCCATCTCAAATGTCTGCTAACAATAGCGTGCTGCAATCTTGCTACCTAAAAAGTCCATTTTTTCTCTAAGATAGAGACATTTTATCTGCCCATCACATGGATCAAATATCCCCAGTAATATTGAAAAGTAATATGACCTTTATTCACGACGTCAACTCAAGATGTGGATGGAGCCTGGTGTAGATAAAACAGCAGACATGACATTGCCGCTGCTTTCCCCCCACTCTCTAAGCAGGTAAAATTATTAACCAGGTATTGTGCTGATAACCTTACTTTTGCATGGATTTCTCCATGAGGTATCCCCACTTCACCCATGAGAAAACTCTTCATTGCAGCCAATTCCTTCATCAAGGCCTGCAGCTGATAAGTGGCGGAGGCAGAATTCCAAGCCAGGCGTGTTTCACTTCAAGACCTGTTCCCTTCATCACTGTAGCTGCTGTTCATTCACACCAGGTATTTAGGTATCGTTGACGTTTATTCCAAGTTTTGACATTGTATAAAGACTATACAAACCGGTGATTGCTGTAACAAAATCTGACACATATGAGCTGCGTGCAAGCTGAAGGAAAAAAGCGTCCTTGCAGATGACCTGATCCTCAACGCCCCCTTGAGCGTGGGATCTGAGAGGTATGGGGGCATTCACGCCGGTGAATCGGGTCACGTGACCACCGGGTGAGTCACAGTGCTAGGACCAGAGCACAGGCCTTGGACTCCAGAGTTAGGGTTCTGGCCAGTTTAAGATTTTCATCTGGGGTCATTTTCCATATGTAGATTTTGCAGAGTTAATGTTCCATTCATAACTAGGGCAAATCGGTAGGAAATTACAAAGGAGAGTATATTCCCAGTGCTTTGTCATACTTGAGGAAATGAAAGGATTTAAGCATATCTGGCTTGAAAAAATATTTTCTCTATAAAAGTTAATCTATAATTACGTTTAATGTGAAATATTATATAGAAAAATATCCCATGTGTTTTTGTGGCTGGAGGACACTTTATAGTTTACGTTTTATTACTGCTCCCTGGTGTGATTCTGAAAAACTCCCTCTGGGAAAGTTTATTCTGGATAATGGTTGACTTTAGCCATGAGCATTTCCAGTCATCTCAAACGCAGAGTCTCCAGGGCATGTGAAGTGTATCGTGTTGTCCAAAGGCCTGCGATATTTGCTTTTCAGTAATGCAAATACAGCTCCGGCATGGGGCAACTCCCTTGGCATTGACAAAAGAGAACACAAATAGTAACACAGCCGAAATCACTTTCCTGGTCAGCCACAGCATTTTATGGTACCTAATGTTTTGTGAAACCAAACACCCCCAAAAATCTCTCCACTTATTTCTGTAATGTTCCAATATACTCAAAAATATTTCCAAGACTACCAAAGTTTGTCACATAAAGGTTAAGCTTATTTATTGTTTCATGGTTTCTCCATCGTACCACGGTTAGGTTAATTTACATATAAATGCTATTTTCTGAGATCTGATAAAAAAGCGCACCCCGAGATGAGCCAGGTTTGCTCTGTGGCTTGCTCACCCCAGCTCTACATCACGTGTGTTCACGTACCTCCATTGGAGAAGGACAGGGATATGATATTAAGGACACCAGGTACTACACAGGAAATAGAGACAACGAAAAATGAGGCTGAAAAGTACACATCTATGTATCCACCCACTGCACCCCCTCCTCCTTGAGGTGATTCTCTTTTCCCCATGGAGCCTTTTTCCCAGCATTCCTGCCCTATTGCAGGGTACTTTTCCTCCAGCCCCTCAAAAATCTAGCATTCTTCCTGTGAAAGGGACTGCCTGGAATTGATAATTCCTATATCCTTTCAAGGCAACTGTAGTAGGCTGAATAACATGAATAACAGCACCCAAAGACGTTCAGACACGAATCCCTGGAACCTATAAATGTTACCTTGGGTGTTAAAAAGGAACTGTGCAGATATAGTACAGGATCTTGAGGTGGGGAGGTTATCTGAGATTGGGTGGGCTCTAAATGTAATCCCAAGTGTTCACAGAGGGAGATTTCACTACAGGATTGGAGAAAGCAATGTGACAACAGAAGCAGAGAATGAAGAGATACATTTTGAAAATGAGGGAAGAGGCTACAAGCCAAGGAATTCATTATTTTAAAAAAGGCATCAGAATCCAGCATCTACTAGAAGCTGAAAAGGCAAGGAAGGACACATTCTTCCGGAGCTCACAGAACCTTAGAGAATAATTTAGTGTTGTGTTAAGCCACTACGTTTGTGGTCATCTGTTGCAGTGGTGACAGAAAACCAACATGCCCACCTTCCAGGTGCCTTTTGCCTGCCATTCTCTTCGCACGTTTCACGCCTTTAGTTATAGGGACACCTGACACATTTGTTACATTTACATGTAGTTATAGCCACACTCTTTCTACGTTCTCAATAAGGGTACCCTAGTTCAGGTATTGTACAAAACTTTACAACCTGTTTTACACCAATTAGAAAATTATCCTCTTTACAAAATAATTCTCTTTAAAGGATTTCTTTAAATAATAAACACCATTGATGCATTTGAAACAAAGGGGTCCAAAATATTTCACCTTTGTTTTCTTCTGAACACATGTCTATCCACATATTAAAGATAAACATATTTAGTAATGGTATTTGAGTTACTTAACCTTTCTGAGCTTCAGTCATCTTACCAGGCAAATGGTGTTGCCATGTGAATGAAATAAATAACACAAATAAAACTCCTAGTATAGTTCCTAGCACAAAGTGAGTGTATGCTGGTAGAAGTGTTTCTGCCACGGCATGTGACATCCAGGTATCAGTCTGATCTTTCGCGGTCCTTACAGAGAGCTGCTTTAAAAGCCATAAGACTGATCTACAAGACAAAAAATAAATTACTCTGGGGCCGGGCGTGGTGGCTCAAGCCTGTAATCCCAGCACTGTCGGAGGCCGAGGCGGGTGGATCACGAGGTCAAGAGATTGAGACCATCGTGGTCAACATGGTGAAACCCCGTCTCTACTAAAAATACAAAAAATTAGCTGGGCAAGGTGGTGCGTGCCTGTAATCCCAGCTACTCAGGAGGCTGAGGCAGGAGAATTGCCTGAACCTGGGAGGCGGAGGTTGCGGTGAGCCGAGATCGCGCCATTGCACTCCAGCCTGGGTAACAGGAGCGAAACTCCGTCTCAAAAAAATTAAAAAATAAAAAATAAAAAAAATTTAAAAAAAATAAATTACTCTGATTTCTCTCTCTGAGCAAAAGTACAAAAAGCGTTCAACAAGGCAGGGTCAGAATGTCCACAGCTAAGGCGGGACAGAGTGGCACACCACCCGAGAGCATCAGGTTGAAGTCACAGGAGAATCACCTGGCTGGTCTACCTGGTGTCATTTCCAGCAGCCTGGCTGCCTCCACTAGACAGACCATTTTATACCCACAGCATGCAGTCACCAGCGCTCCAGGAGACCCAGCTCACTTACACCTGCACCCCAGCACCCCTGTCAGAGAGCGTTCTCTGTTGTCCTTGATGCCGGTCCTCAGTCCCTCAAGTTTGGGAACAGCTGCCTCAGAGGGTCAGAGTCAACACGGATTGAACCTAGGGCCTCAAAAGGGCTTAGAGCCTACCTTGGTCCACTTCGACGCATCTAGTCCTGTCTCCATGCCTAGCCCTGGTTTGCAAGACAGGTATGCAGCTCTTCACTCAGGCTTTGCCTGAAACCTCTGTGTCCATCTGTATTTAACAGTACAGGCACGTGTTCACAGAAGACAGGGAGTAAACGACAAAATGATTAAGAGAAACTGGAAGAGGCCGGGCGTGGTGGCTCATGCCTGTAATCGAAGCACTTTGGAGGCCAAGGCGGGCGGATCACCTGAGGTCGGGAGTTCGAGACCAGCCTGACCAACACGGTGAAACCCCGTCTTAAAAAAAAGAAAAAAAGAAAGAGAAACTGGAAGAATGAAGGGAATTTTTTCTTTTTGATCCTGTGCTTTCTTTTGTTAGTGGAAGAATATTCCTCCAGGTTACCAATGGCCTTCAGAGGGGACAATAATAGAGAAGCCAGCATTTATCATGGCATTTTCATAGTGCTTGTTTAAAGGCCAGACTCCCTGACAGATGACAGACTCTGGGAGGACAGGAAATCTGCCTGTCTAGTGTGACATTTACTCTTCAGATTCTAGCAGAAGGTCTGACACATAGTATTTTAATCACTTGTTTACTCTGAGAACTCTTTTTTATTTAAGACACCTAGAAACTGGAAAATCAGTGGTTTCCTGAACTCGTATAGGATGAAATTAGTCTAGACTTTATACTGATTGTCCTCACTGAATTATCTAGACCCTTTGTGAGCCCAACCTGTGGTCAATGGGCCTAGCACATCGTAAAAACAGAGACCTCATTTTCATCTACTTTTCCATGCCTACCATAAGATATTCCTACTAGAGGGGAAATTAAAAGTGATTTATTTCTCTTCCTTACTCCCAGGAAATGACCCAAGGCAGCCTGTACATGCTGTGAAGCCATAAGAAGTCAATGTGAATTTTTAAAACGGAGAAATAATAGCAGATGAGGCCACTGGGTATTTTCGAAAGCAGTCAGTATATAATGGGATCCCAGCTCATAAGGGAGTTATAACTCATCAAGGAGATAAAACTTACAGTTCTTATACCTTATATTGCCCTGAGCTATCAATTTTCAGATCCTCAGGCCATCATTCACAATTTAACATTGGGAAGTGTTGCCCAAGCTTCCCTGTTCAGCCTCTTCCTACCTGTTCACTCTCTCTCTGACCAACCTCACCCACACGTCCCATTTCTACAACTCGTTAGCGGCCACCGTGGCAAATCCATCCCCAGGCTGAATATTCTCTGGAGTGCTGGATATTTATGCTCAATTACCTCTGCAAGTGCCTGATCATGGGTGCAGAGCCCTCCCAAATGCAACATGAATGCATTTGTTTTCTACTGCCGCATGACACATTATAACTGGTTTCCTTCTCAGAGCCTCCCAAGGGTAAAATCAAGGTATCAGCCAGCCTGCGTTCTCATCTGGAGCTCAAGATCCTCTTGCAAGCTCACATGGCTGTGATAGAATTCAGTTCCTTGGAATTATAGGACTGAGGGCCCCATTTCCATGCTGGATGCCATGTGGGGGCCACTCCCAGCACCTAGACATCACCTACTTCCTGGGCACGCATTCTCCTCCATCTTCAAACCAGCCACCGCCCATCAAATACTACTCCTGTTTTAAATCTCCATGACTTGCCCTATCTCTGTTCTCTCTATTCAGATTTAAATGGCTCATGTGACAGGTCAGCCCTGCTCAGATAATCTCCCTTTCCTAAAGTCAACTAATCATGGAAGTAAAACTCATCCCAGTTGCAGTCTCAGGGGTTATGCGGAGGGAGTGCTTGGACTGGAATGCTGCCCAGAACAACGGCTAAAAGCAAACTCCTCTCCCACGTTTTTCACCCATCCCAAACAATAGCTAACAATAATGACAGCCTCTGTGCAAATGACCTCCATTGTCCAGCTCCACAGACCCTTCCAAGCAGTTACAAACAGAAAACGAACAAAATCTGGCTAGCCGATGTTTAAAATGAATCCAGAAAAGCCAAAAGTGAAAGGATGTAAAAAGAGGTGCCAGGTAAATTCTAACTACAAGAAACTCACTGTAGCCAACTTCATATCAAGAAAGAGCCCCCAAGGCAAAACCACATTGCTAAAGATAAAAAATGTCATCTCGATAGCCAGAAGGAAAGTATAAAATTAAAAAAAGGAGACAGCATTTAATATTCACAAGGTTGGTAAAGATTAAAACAACTTGAAAATACAAGTCTTGGCAAGAATATAGATCTAAGGAAACTTTTATAAACTCCTGGCAATTCACTTAAGAATATAATTTTTATCATTTAGTGAAGTTAAAAGTGCACGCTCCCCATTACTAAGCAATTCTACTCCCAAGTATTACGCGCTAAAAAAAATTCACCCAAGACATTTACTATTTTTGTAGTCACATTACATGTAACAGTCAAAATCTGGCAAGAAGCCAACTGTCCATTGCCAGGAGAATAATAAAGTAAGTTGAGGTAAAATTCATATGGTGGAACTTTATTTAACAATGAGAATGAAAACACTCCTGCAACATGAATTAACATGGAGGAAACTCAAGCAACCTTGAACAAAATAACCTGTAATGCTGAAATAACGGATATCAATTCCATTCAAATGACATATGTTTGAATATGGAGCAAATAAGCAATTTGATTCATTATAGAAATTATGAAGAAAAGCAAGTGAATGATAAAATTAATGAAATTAGTTACCTTTGTGGGACGGAAAGCAGGGATATGATCATAGGTACACAGGGATCTTCAACAGCCTTGGAAAGACTGAGAGTCTTGGCCGGGGAATTAGAAAAAAAATATTTATTTTATTGTGGCTTTTATAAGTTATGTGCATTTTTGGTACATACAGACAGAAATCAAAATAGACAATTAACTAACATAAAGCAATGAATTAGTGCAAAGTGTGTGTTATTAATAATAAATTCTGTAGCAGCACAGAAGAAGTCCCTTCTGGCTGGCATGGGTAGAAAGGGGATCAAGAAAGAGAAGTGTCAAAATACACAGCTTGTACAGGATGCAAAACATATACTGGTCTCATTGGTCAGAAAGTCTGCCGAAGAGAAAAGCAGAATGCATGGCTGAGGCCAATAATGGGGTACCTATGACCCCAGCAAAATGCAGGTAGCACCCTATAGGGAATGGGGAACCTCCTGATGGCCTTGTTCAGGGAAGTTCTGGAATCAAACAGTACTTAAGTAAGCCTCTTAGGTAGCAACCTATTGATGAAGGTCATGGAAGTGAAAGGGATCAGCTACTGTCATCAAGGAAGAAAGGGAAATTGAACTGAGGAGCCTACTCAGGAGCAGAGGGCATTACTGCGAGGGGGTTCAGAACCATAGCTCCCACACTGAGATACCACTGCATGCCCACTAGGATGGCTATGAGCAAGAAGTCGTACGACATCATATAACATCAAAAGGTCACATACCAGCATTGGCAAGGATGTAGAGGAATTAGAACGTTTCCACACTGCTGGTGAGAGTGTAAAAGAAGGAAGCCGCTGGGGAAAACCGTTTCATGGTTCCTCAAGAGGTTAAACACAGTTACCATTCAGCCAGTGATTCCACTACTTACCCAGGAAAAATGAAAACACATATCCTCGCAAAAACTTGTACATGCATGTTCATAGCAGCACAATTTATCATAGCCAATAAAGGGTGGAAATAGCCTAAACGTCCATCAACTGATGAATGGATAAACAAAATATGGTATATCCATAAAATGGAATATTACTCAGCCATACAAAGGAATGAAGCACACATAGATGCTATGATATGAATGAACCTTTGAAACACTGTCCTAAGTGGAAGAAGCCAGACACATGAAAGGCTGCATGATTCCATTGGTATGAAATGGGAAGAATAAGCAAATCTATAAAAATGGGAAGTAGGTAAGTGGTTGCTTAAGGCTAGGGGCTGGGGCTATTTCAGGGTACTGGGTTTCCTGTTTTAAAAACCTGATACATAAAAGCTGTGCATATTTAGACCTATCTCTCAGCATTCAAGTAAAAATAAATTAAAGATGTAAATGTAAGACCTGAAACTATGAAACTGCTGGAGAAAAACATTGGAGAAATGCTTCTGGACAGTGGTCTGGGCAAAGATTTTTGACTAAGACCTCAGAGTCAGGCAACCAAAGCCAAAATAGATAAATACAAGGTTTCTTCTCGAGGTGATGAAAATGTTCCTAAATTGAGTGTGATGATGGTTGTACATATCTGTGACTATATAATAAAACCACGGAATTTTCATCTAAGTGGCTGAATTATTTAGTCTATGGACTGTATCTCAATCCAGTCCAGCACAAGGTTCAGCCTTGGGACATGGCATCTAATCTGCCTCCATAGGGTTTTTATGAAGCGATAATAAGAGAAATTGCATGAAGCTCTTAGCAGAGGCTGTCGTAGCACACGGTTTGCTGGAGACTGAATGGAAAATTAGATTCAAAAGAAACAAGCATCAGGAAGCAAGAACTGGAGAACAGTTAAAGGGAACAAGGAGGGGGAGAAACGCACGTGGTTCTGAGGATTCACACCTGAGGGGTCGGCAGCAGGAGCCGTCATCCACCAACGTGCCAGAATCGCCTTCCTGTGTAAGGGAAGAGGCCACATGTGACACGAGCAGACGACTGACCTGAGGGAAGGTGAGAGTTTCACACGAAGATCCCCAGGCCCACAAGAATGAACCTATTTTCTCTGCCAACTCTGAAAACTTGTCCCACAGAAGTATGTATTTATTGGAGGTCATGTGCAGATAACAGAAACCATACTGGGTATTTTAACTAGAAGGTAAGTTTTTTTTTTTTTTTTTTTTTTTTGGAGATGGAGTCTCACTCTGTCACCCAGGCTGGAGTGCAGTGGTGTGATTTAGTCTATTTAGTCCATGGACTGTATCTCAATCCAGTCCAGCACTAGGGTCAGCCTTGGAACATGGCATCTAACCTACCTCCGCAGGGTTTTTATGAGGCTATAGTAAGAGAAATTGTATGAAGTTATTAGCAGAGGTCCCCAGGACCCAGATACCAGCACAGAGGGGATGCCACATGAGGAAACCCATCCTCATACCTCTGTTTCCAATCACAGGTGACAGGGGCCCCCAGGGGCCCCACCAGAGCTCCTTCCTTACATCACCTCCAAAATTTACTGCGACCTCTGCCTCCCGGGTTCAAGCGATTCTCCTGCCTCAGCCTCCCGAGTAGCTGTGACAACAGACATGCACCACCATGCCCAGCTAATATTTGTATTTTTAGTAGAGACAGGGTTTCACTATGTTGGTCAAAATGGTCTCAATCTCCTGACTTCGTGAATTGTCCACCTGGAACTCTCAAAGTATTGGGATTATAGGCGTGAGACGTTGCACCCGGCTGAAGGTAACTTTACACAAGAATTTGGACCTTATAAAATCAGGAGAGAGACTAGAAGAATAGCCTCTGAGCTGTGCCTCCAGGATGACCCCCAGGACCCAGACACCAGCACAGAGGGGATGCCACATGAGGGAACCCATCCTCATACCGCTGTTTCCAATCACAGGCCACAAGGGCCCCCAGAGGCCCCATCAGAGCTCCATCCTTACATTGCCTCCAAATGGGGGCTACAGAAGCCACCAGGGGGACCCCTCAGTGGTGCCAACTCTGGGCACAGTTCACCTGCCAGTCAGGCCTGCAAGCTGCTGTCTGGACCACACCATCCCTTTATCCACTTAATTCTGCTCTATGTTCAAGTCTTATATAAGTGACTCTGACAGGCTAGCTAGTCATTTTCAGAATCCTTGTTGCCAGAGGATGATTTTCAGCGTTCTAGTGTCTACAGCACAGGAAAAGATACAGACTAGAGGTTGGAAGGGATGTTAAGTGATTCAATCTACCTTATCTGCCACATCATCTCAAAATAATTTTAGTGAGCTTAATTTTAGTGAGGTGAGTAACAGATGTACTGGGAATGCTTCCTGCAAGTATCTATCAATCTTATCTGTATCATCCATTCATCCATCCACCCACCTATCCACCCACCCACCCAACCTTTCAATTTAAGAAGCAGTGTTCATGTCAACCTCAGAGCTGCTAAGCGAGCTTCTCTTACTGTCACATACACCCAGCAAGGCTGCAGCACCCTTAGAAAAACCAACCTTGCCAAAGCAACAAACTGTCTGATTGTCTTTCTCCTCTGTGAAGTAATCAATTAAAACAAGCAATCCCTGAAGGAGAACAAGAGCTGCCCAGACAGCACAGGGCTGTAATGTTGTGGAACTGTTTTATTTTCAAAGAAATGAAATGGCAAGACATTCAAAATTAAAGCATAGGCCCTAATCATGAAAGTCTCTGACACTGAGTCAGGGTCACAGGATCTAAGGGCTCAGCTGAGAAAGTCCAGGGAGAAAAGCACTTCCAGAAACTGACCTGTAAGTTTTCCACAGTAGGTCAAACTTAAAGGAGCAGAACAGGGCAAGTCTCCTGAAACCCTGAAACATGCAGAAAACGCCACTGGTGTACACACACACACACACACACACACACACACACACACACACACGTATGTTCTTACACATCAACAGGGGCCTATTCCCTTTTACTCCTGCCATTTTTGTTAAACTTGTCTACCTAGTTCTAATCAATGCAAAGAGCAAACCAAGACAACAGAAGAAACACTTCTAAGCTGCATCCGTCACTAAACAGTAAATGTGTGTAAGCCTTTACTTCTAACTAAACTTACAAAAATCAATTTAAAACAATTTGCTGGTGTTTTAATCTTTCTTTCTTATTTGGGACTAAAAAAATCCGATTTCGTTTCTGTGATTCATGTTCTGTCTCAAGAGGTGTTCTCGGCAGACATTTCCTAGATTGGTGCTGGCCCTTTAGCGTTCTGCTTTTTAGTACAATCCTGACTTTTGCACCTCATCAGGCAAAAACAAACAAACAATCTTCCCTGGGTAGTTCTCTAGATACAACAGAATGGCAGGAAAATAACAGCACACTGGCTCTCAGTGCTGTATGCCAGTGTACCAGTGAGCATTGATAACACACACCAAAATGATACGCACATAAGAATGAACTGAGAGACTCCGAATATCAGGGCAATAAAAAGGAAAAAGTGAATAGAAAATGAAACACTCTACTAATTTATGTGTCATTTAAATTTTTTTTGACCCTGAGGCTCTGTGATAGTAAGATGTTCCTTAAGAAGTTTTAAATTGGAGGCTTCCTCCAACTCAAGGAACTTAGGTAAATCTGTTTCGAAAACTTTGCCCCAATTTATTATGACAAATTGCTCTCAATCCAGTTTTCCCAATGTTATTATCCTGCTCTAAAAAGACCACTACACCACATAAATTAAACTCTGATCGCCTTCCCAGCGTGACATCAAGGGAATAAAGTGCTGGGGCGCACAGGACATAATTTTGAAACAGGCAACACACACCATGCCCAGAGCCCTCCTGCCATCTGCTCCACCAAAACCCTGGGGACTTGCAGACAAGGTTGTTTCCTTTTCCTTGTTACCCTGGACTTTAAAGCACTATCATAAAAAACATACATAACGTAGTAAGAGGAAGGAAATGAAAATGCCAGTGATAGGCGAGGTTAACTTCAATCTTCAATCCAACCTGTGTGCATTAGGTACGTGCCAGACCGCAGGAACTGCACAGCCAAGCACATGCTACAAGACCAGCAGAGCTATACCAAGGGTGGTGTTCAGATGAGGGTTGATCTCGCAGAGGAAACATACCCACCAAAGGACAGCCAGTCACTATATATAGTTGGTGAGATTATAGGAAAGTGGTTTTGGTCTATTTCTTCCATTCAAAATTTATTTATTAAACATTTAGTTAGAATAGTTGTATATTTCTTCATTCAATCTTTAGAAAATTTTTGAAAAGAAGAGCTCAGCAAAGTAAAAGAAGTTCATTTAAATAGCACATAGTATCATCACTTATCCAGTTTCATAGTTTTGTGATCTAGGGTAAGTGACTTAAGCCTTAGTTTTGTCTGCTGCTGCTGGTGCTGGTGCGTACCTTGGTAGGGTTATAAAAAATTTGTCCAGGATCATATGGAATAATGCCTGGACAGAGCTCAACAGAGAGCCTAGCCCATTCTCAGCACTCAATGGCTATCATCACTACCAAAATTCCAAATTCCCAATCCCATTCTCAACAACTCCTTCTTCCTCACTCTTACCTTTCATATGTGACTACAAGTCCTCTCATTTTACATTTAAACCACGCTCAAATCTCTTCATTTCTCTTCACTTCTGTAATCCACGCTACCATAATCTGAAGAATGAGTGAAGGAATGAACAAGTGGCCATTCTTTCGGCCTGCCACTCTCTGGCCATGCTGCCAGCAGGTGGATATACATATTCCGTAAAGACTCACTGGTGATAGTGGCATGTGTAGGCAGCCATGATTAAAGTCACTTTTCTTTCCAGAAAGAGTATTTTCCTGACTGCACTCTAGCCAACCTGCCTGTGAGTCGGCATGTTTGGCCCTTTGAAATTAAAGAAGAAAACTAAATAAGCAATTCATGCTTTACATATTTAATAGCTATGTAACTTACACAGTACAACACTCTGTTTCTTCTCTCACAATTTATTATCTCTACATTTGCTTTTTTTTTCTCTTTCCTGTTAGGTTTGCATCCCTTGTCCTCAGTGCCAGAATGTAAGCTCCATGAGGCTGGGCTATGTCTGACTTGTTTATCACCATAGTTCCAGTGCCTAGAATAATAGTTAACATATAATAAGAACGAAATAAATATTTTTCGATCTACTCTCACCTCTCCTCCTTTAAACCCTTCAAACCCTGCTGACAGTAATCTTTAAAAAATATACATCTGGTCAAGACCATGCAAAGGAGAAAAGACTGTCTCTTCAACAAATGGTGCTAGAAAAACTGAATATCCACATGCAAAAGCGTGAAACTGGACATTTACCTTGTAATATATACAAAAACTAAGTTAAAAGAGATGAAAGGCTTACAGGTAAGACCAAGCTATGAAACTTAAGAGAAAACGTGAGAGTAAGTCTTCATGACCTCAGATTAGAAAATGGCTTCTTAGATATGAACCCATAAGCAACAAAAGAAAAAGTAGATAAACGGGGCTTCATCAAAATTTAAAACTTTTGTGCTACAAACAATACCACCAAGTGAAAAGACAGCCCAATGAACGGGAGGAAATTTTTTCAAATCATATATCCGATAAGATACTTACATTAAGACTATATAAAGAATTGCTACAACTCAGTGATAAAAAGACAAGCAACCCAATTTAAAAATGGGCAAAGGATTTAAACAGACATTTCTCAAGGAAGATATTCCGGTTATTTGTAGCCAACAAACACATGAAAAGTTGTTCAACATCTTCAATCATCAGGGAAATGCAAATCAAAACCACAAGATATACCCACTAGGATGGCTATAATTTTAAAAAGATAAGTTTTGGCAAGGATGAGGTGAAACTGGGGCCCTCATAGATTGCTAGTGGGAATGTAAAATGGTGCAGCCACTTTGGAAAAGTCTGGCAGTTCCTCAAAAGGTTAACCATAGAGTACCATATACTCCAGCAATTCCAATCCTTTCCTGTTAGGTTTGCATCCCTTGTCCTCAGTGCCAGAATGTAAGCTCCATGAGGTATATACCCAAAAGAAATAAAAACACACATGTCCACACAAAAACTTGTAGATGAATGTTTATAGAACCATAATTCATAGTAGCCAAGAAGTAAAAACAACCCAACTCTCCACCAAGTGAAGGATAAACTACAGGTGATATATCTATACAATGAAATATTTTCTGGCAATAAAAAGAACTGAAATGCTACAATATGAATGGACCCTTTGAAGACTTTATAATAAGTGGGGAAAAGCCAGTTGCAACGAAATGTCCAGAATAGGTAAATCTGTAGAGACAGAAAGTAAATAAGTGGCTGCCTGGGGCTGGGGAACTGGAGAGATATTGGGGATGATTAATGAGCGCAGGGTTCTTTTTGGGGATAATGAAATGTTCTAAAACGGAATGTGATAGTGACAGTTACACTGCTGTATGAGTATACTAATTTGACTGAATTGTATACCTCAAATGTGTGAACTATATGGTATGTTATTGTACTTCAATAAAGCTTTTTGAATATTTTTAAAGTTATTTTAAAAATACAAGTCTGACCACATAATTTCTTGGCTAACGTTTTTCAAAGGTTTCACACTGCACTGAGGAGCAAGTCCAAATTCCAATGAGACTTACAGACCTGGGTGATTCGGACCCAGTTTTCTCCTCCAGCCTCGTCTTGCACCACTTCCAACACAACACATACACATAGTAGTTGCTCAATAAACACTAACCTAATGAATTGATTTTACAATAGAATTAAACTGTATTAGCCGTCAATGAAGCCAACTTCATCCTTCATAAGTGGCATGAGAATGGGAAAGCAAATAATATGGCATATAAAACTTTAAAATGAAGCATTTATCCAAACTTCTTCATACATTTTTTCTATTTCTAGTGTCCAAGCAGAGATCTTAAGAGCACCCTGCACTCAGAAGGACATGCTAACTTGGATACAAGAGGCTCCTTGGTTCCTCCAAGAGATTTTTGCATTCTCTTACACGGGTGTCAATTTCCTACAAGTAGATAGTCAAGAACACGGAGATAAAGATAGCTAAGCAGGTGCCCTGCCATGGAAAAATAACCAAAGGAGAAAAAAGTTCACTCTGACACTCTAAACATGTTTCATAGTTACAATCACCACTGTTCTCAGTATAACTTCAGCAATTATCATGAGAAGGAAGCTGGCTGCCCCTAAGAAAGTGAAGGTTTGGGTAGCCTATCACATCATTCATTCATTTGCAAATATTTATTGAGTGTTCATTACATGTCTCATGTCATTTCCAGTGCTGAGGATGGAAGAGAAGGCTAAAGAGACACAATCTCTGCTCTAATGAAATGAACATTCTGTGGGGTGGAGACAGATTATCAATAATTAGAAAAAAGTATAATAGTATGTCAGGTACTGGTAAGTGCTATCAGGCAAAATAAGGCTATGGAAAGCGGCACTAACAGAACCAAGGTGCCCAAGGTACCCTGCCTTGAGGGGACAGGCAGACATTTGAGCAAAGACCTGAATCAGGTGAGGTTGTCATGTGTCATGTGTCATTGGGGCAAAATCCTGTTAGTCCTGAGGCAAAGCCTGCTTGGAGAACCAAAGGAACAGAAAGGGGTCCAATGTGGCCAGGACACGGAAAGCAAGGGAGAAGCAGTATCCCACTCAGTCTTTTAATTTAATTCTGACAAAGACAGGAAGTCACCAGAAGGGTTTTTTTTTTCCCTTTAGTGGAGGGGTACAGCCTTTATTTTAACACCAAACTCTGGGTTTATCAAAGGTGATCATTAAGGATAGCCACAGAAGTCTACATCAGCCTAAGACATTAGAGAAGCTATTAAATTTAAGAATTCAACATAGCTAAGATCAAAGGCAACTACTTGCTGAAATACAAGAGGCCAAGCATCTAATTCATAATTGTACAGTTCATGTAATTTTTACTGGCCAGCTCTTCTCCCAGGCCCTGAGTCTCACAGAGGCAGGGGTTGTGCTGGGCTGTGCCAATCTTGTCCACCGTGGCAACTGATAGATCCCCAGGACCCAGAACACGGCACGTCGTTTGTCAAGAAACATATTTGCAGCACACATGCTCAATATTCATTGAGCACACATACAGATGGATTTCAAAGTCATCTCAAGAAACACAAAGTGAGCTGCATTTGAAATAATCCTTAGGAGACTTGTGAATTGCCTAGAACAGCTTCAGAAAAAAAGGACTAAATTATAAACAACAAAAACTTATGAATCACTAACTACTAGATTCAGGATGGACTCTTCTAGAATCCTGACTGAGAAGCTCAGTAGAGGGCAATGAGAGCTTTCTGGTTTTTTCCCACATAACGTCTACATGAAAGCTGTGGCACCAAGAATAATGCTGATTAGCTGCAGGGTTTTGAAAAGTGGGCTAATATAAATTTGTTCTAAATCAATATTCTTTCATGCACACATAAAAGCAAGTTTGAAGAGCATAATGCATATAAACTGGTGAAAATTCTGAATCAATAAAGCTTGCCTCTTAGCCCTATCAGAAAAAAACAGACTTAGTGGGAATGATGAAATTTGTTACACAGAGTTGGAAAAATGCCTTTTAAGTTAGAAACAGAAGCAGCAATTCTGCTTACTAAAACTTACAGCAAGACTGAAATATGGAGTGGACTGCCAAAGTTGAGAATTTAGTAAAAGGGAAGCGTACATCATTTTGGGAAAGGAGAGAATTCCATACAGCGAGCGCTATATGTGTTTTTAGGGATTCAATTGCTAAACTTAAACTAAGACACGATAAATCAAGTTAATCTTAGGATAGTTTTGATGGAAGACATGCTATAGTAAACTGAATATCATAGGGTTTTAGTTCCATGAGGATAATTCTTACTTTTGCTTTTGTCAAATGAAATAACTTATCTTTGCTGGAATGGCACAGTTTTAAACACAAAGAGTTCCCAGTGATATTTTGCAAGGAAATATTCTTGTCTATCATCTCTTACTCAAGTAATTCTCCCCACCTGTCATCCCCACCCAACTTTCTGACCTTTCGAACATATACAGATTTAGTTTACTAGACAATTCCAGTTGATCAAAAATTCTACACTAAGAATTTTTATTACATAGCCTGAGCGGTATGAAAATCTAAGCTTCATATCAGGCTGGCTTTTACTATGTCTTATGTCTTGTGTTACACACTCGTGGAATCACTGATATTCTTTTCATGTATCATCTAGTCCCTTACAGTTTCAGCAAATCCACAGGATTACCCTGCTATCAGTAGCACATGGATTCCACACTAAACAGGCTTATTATTCAGCAAGGATGCTTAAAATCTGGCCTCACCCAAGTCCCTCCTCTCAGTCACCTGTCCAGGAGGACTGAATTATGGGAGAATCCTTCACTTTCCTCAACATTTCTCCTATTCCTGAGTGTGTACCTAGAAAGAGGGATTTCCTACAAGGTTCATCTTCCAGGCTCCAGAGTTGCTAGGGGCAGCAGCACTAAAGCCACTTCCACACCTGGAGGATGAAGACCTTCATGGTCCTGTGCAGACTGAGAGATAGGTAAAAGAATTTCTTTCTAATGGGGAACTCGGCAGTCACCCCTGACTCATAAACCAAAAGTCAAAGAGCAGTCTAGTAAATACATCTGGTTGAAGCAAAATAAGTTGATACAGGAATGAGACTGTATCCCTGACTCTTGATTTCTCTATCCTTTTTCATCCTATACCCATGTACACTATGGTGACTGACCAGAAATTGGCATACTGTAAATGCTAGATACAAAATAAACAAATAAGGTGGAATTTTTTTTCTAGCTTCAGATAGATTGATAGCCTGTAACTGGGAGAATATGGACTTGGCAGAATCCTATCTGCACCAGAACTGAACACCTAGTAGCTGCTAGCAATTCTAAACATCTCAAAATGCTGGACATGAACTCCTCCAGGATCGCCTCTGACATGGGCTGTCTTACAGCAGTGCTTCACCTCTACCCCATCTCACCATTCGCAAGTGCATTCTCACAGTCATTAAGAATTACAGATTCCAGCTCTTAAATGACTGTAAATTTGGATCACAGTCCATTACAGAGAATCTGGAAATTCAGTCCAACTTTTCTTTTTAACACCCACTATGTGCCAGAGACTTGGGACCCTAGTAGAAGTCTACCCTGTCCTAAATTGAAGTATTACAAGGGCCTCCTACCTTGCATATGAACTCTAACTTGACCTTCACAGTGTTCTTCACCTAAGGCTCTGTTTGCTTTTTAAAAAAAGGTTTTTTTAAATATAGAGATGTGGTCTCACTGTGTTGCCCAGGCTAATCTTGAATCCCTGGCCTCATGTGACCTTTTAACCTCAGCCTCCCAAAATGCTGGGATTATAAAAATGAGCCACCATGCCCAGCCTGTGATCTAGCTCTGTAACGCTGCTCAAAATACTTTAATTCCATGCTATCATCTTTAGAATAAAATCTTTCAGTATGGACTCTGGAGTTCAAACACTGGAACTGTTTATTAATACCTACAAGACCAGCTGGGCACGGTGGCGCATGCTTGTAATCCCAGTAGGAGGTGGAAGAAAGCTGATCACTTGAGATCAGGAGTTCGTGACCTGGTCAACATGGTGAAAACCTGTCTTTACCAAAAATATAAAAATTAGCCAGGTATGGTGGCACGCACCTGTAATCCCAGCTACTCGGAGGCTGAGGCAGGAGAATTGCTTGAATCTGGGAGGCAGAGGCTGCAGTGACCCGAGTTCACGCCACAGCACTCCAGCCTGGGTTACAGAGTGAGACTCAGACTCAGAAAAAAAAAAAAATTACCTACAGGACCTCAGGAATATATCTTTTTTCGTCTATGTTTCAGTTCTTTTTTCTTTTCTTTTTTTTTTTTTTGAGACAGAGTCTTGCACTGTTGCCCAGGCTGGAGTGCAATGGCATGATCTCGGCTCACTGCAACCTCTGCCTCCCAGGTTCAAGTGATTCTTCTGCCTCAGTCTCCTGAGTAGCTGGGATTACAGGTGCCCACCACCATGCCCAGCTAATTTTTTGCATTTTTAGTAGAGAGGGAGTTTCACTATGTTGGCCAGGCTGGTCTCAAACTTCTGATCTCATGATCTGCCTGCCTCAGCCTCCCAAAGTGCCGGAATTGTAGGCATGAGCCACCATGCCTGGCTTATGCCTCAGTTCTTTAACTTATAAAATAGAGTGATAACTTTCCTCTTCATTTTAAGGATTCTCAGGAATAGCAAATGCTAAATGTTTACAGAGAGTCTGGACATCATGATAGCTTGAGTGCTGGCATTGTGATACCATTAGGATTTCCCACCACACACTCATCCCTTGGAGCTTACTAGGCTCTGTCATCTCCCAAGATTCAGCTTTCATAGCACCTCATGCTGTGACTATGTTACCATCTGTTACATCCAGACTGGCCTTCCCACCAGATTGAGCCCTCAAGGCAGGCAAAAGCTGTGCCATTTGTATTTACCCAATAACCTTAAACAATAGGTACTTCCTCAGTTGGGTCACAGTGAACAGCCCGGCCAGTACTGGGAGCTGGCCTGACATGGAGTGGGTTACCTGTTCAACCACACTAATAAAAGCCTGTTTTGAAGAAAGATTAGGATCAAATACAAAACAGATCTTATGTAGACCTATAAGATGTTGAAAAGTCCTCTCCTAAGTAGACTGCTGGGTACCAGAGGCTGGGAACAGCAGTGAGGAGGGAAGCTGCAGAGGGGTTGGCTAATGGGTACAAACACACAGTAAGATAGAAGGAATAACATCTAACGCTCAGTAGCACAATAGGACAACTATAGTTAACAGTAATTTATTGTGTATTTCAAAATAATTAAAACAGTGGAATTGGAATGTTCCTAACACAAAAAAATGATAACTGTTTGAGGTGATGGACACCCCAATTTCCCCAATCTGATCATTACACACTGTATGCCTATATCAAAACATCACGTATCCATAACTTAAAATATTTTTAACAAACAAAAAAGTCTCCTTCTCCACAACATTATCTAAACACACGTGACACTAAACCAAAGAAATCTTTAGCTTGAGACGTTTTGAAGTAGAAATGTAGAAATGCACGACACCCAGTGATTAATTACACTGAAGATTCTTAGCAGCAGATTTCAAATAAAGAAAACACAAATATAACCACAGAAAGATCCTACTTTGTTTCTTTAACCTCTCTAATTATAAATATTTCAAAACTTTCAAGAAATGTTGGTATCAGCCCTTAAATGCATTCATTATTTATTATTTTTAAGTATTATTGCTAGGTTTATATTGGCATAGGTTAATACTACAGTTACGGGTATACAGAATTATCAATTCAGATCTAAGTGTAATTAAATTCATATCATTCAACATTTATTTTTTCCCTTAAAAAAAGACTCAATCGGATTTCCACCAAGATGGCCAAGTAGGAACAAGTCTGGAGCGCAGTTCCCAGAAAGAGTGAAGCAGAAGGTGAGCGATCTTCGCATTTCCAACCAAGGTATAAGGTTCATTTCAATGGGACTGGTTGGACAGTGGGTGTAGCTCAAGGAGGGCAAACTGAGGCAGGGCAGAGTGCTGCCCCACCCAGGAAGTGAAACTGAATAGAGGATTGGGGACTCTTCGCCTCCAGTACTCCAGTTCAGATACTGCACTGCTCACATGGCCTTTGCAACACACAGACAATGAGATCCCCACCAGGCTGAAAAGTGCCGGAAGTTACTAGCACAGATCCAGTGGCAGCTCCAGCCTGCACCATGGGTTGTCAGCACAGCTCTGGGTGGACGTTTTGACTAGCACTGAGAGTGTCTGTGAGACGGAACTTCCCTTCCCCAGAAAAAGGGGGAGCTGAAAGCAAGGAGACAAGTGATACAACTTGGCAGGTCCCACCCCCACAATGACCAACAAACTAAAGCCCTCTTGCTTGAGAGTTTTGCAGCCAGCACATGAGTTCAAGCTTGACCGGGGATGATCAAGCTCGGTGGAGGGAAGGGCATCTGCCATAGCTGATCTTACCTGTGTAAATAAAAGCCAGAGTAAGCTTACACAGCAGCTGGACTGAACCTGTGGCAGCCCAGCAGCACCTCTGCAGGCAGACAAGAGACAGACTGCCTCCTCAAGTGACTCCCTGACCCCTGCATAACCAAAAAGATGCCGTATACAGGAAACCTCTGACTGACACCTGGCCGGTACCCTTTTGGGATGAAGCTATCAGAAGATCAGGCAGCAATACTTGCTGTTTTGCAGCCCCCATGAGTGATTCTCAGGCAAGCAAGATCTGGAGTGAACACCCAGCAGTCTTACAGCAGAGAGGCCTGACTGTTAGAAGGAAAACTAAAAAACAAAAAGAAATAGCTTCAACATCAACAGAAAGAATGTCCACTCAGAGACCCCATCTAAAATCACCAACTTCAAAGATGAAAGGTAGACAAATCCATGAAGATGGGAAGAAACCAGTGCAAAAAAATGAAATCATCAAAGACCAGAATGCCTCTCCTCCTCCAAGGGATCACAACTCCCCACCAGCAAGGGAGGAAAACAGAATGGAGAATGAGTTTGATGAATTAACAGAAGCAGGCTTCAGACAGCGGGTAATAACAAACTTCTCTGAGCTAAAGGAACATGCTCTAACCCAATGCAAAGAAACTAAGAACCTTGAAAACAGGTTAGACAAAATACTAACTAGAATAACCAGCTTAGAGAAGAACAGAAACGACTTCATGGAACTGAAACACACAGCACAAGAACTTCATGAAGCATACACAAGTTTCAATAGCTGAATTGATCAAGCAGAAGAAAGGATATCAGAGATTGAAGATCAACTAAAATAAAATGAGAAGGCAATGTTAGAGAAAAAAGAGTGAAAAAAAATGAACAAAGCCTCCAAGAAATATGGGATTATGTGAAAAGACCTAATTTACGCTTGATTGGTGTACCTGAATATGACAGGGAGAATGAATCCAAGCTGGAAAACACTCTTCAGGATATTATCCAGAAGAATTTCCCCAGCCTAGCAAGGCAGGCCAACATTCAAATACAGAAAATACAGAGATCACCACAAAGATATTCCTCTAGAAGAGCAACCCCAAGGCACATAATCGTCCGATTCACCAGGGCTGAAACAAAGGAAAAAATGCTAAGGGCAGCCAGAGAGAAAGGTCAGATCACGCACAAAGGGAAGCCCATCAGACTCACAGTAGATCTCTCAGCAGAAACCCTACAAGCTAGAAGAGAGTAGGGGTCATTATTCAACATCCTTAAGGAAAAGAACTTTCAACCCAGAATTTCATATCCAGCCAAACTAAGCTTCATAAGTGAAGGAGAAATAAAATCTATTACAGAAAAGCAATTGCTCAGAGATTTTGTCACCACTAGACTGCCTTACAAGAGCTCCTGAAAGAAACACTAAACATGGAAAGAAACAACCACTACCAGCCATTGCAAAAACATACCAAACAGTAAAGAACAATGATTCAATGAAGAAACTGCGTCAACTAACAGGCAAAACGACCAGCCAGTAACAAAATGTCAGGACCAAATTCACACATAACAATATTAATGTTAAACGTAAATGGCCTAAATGCATGAATCAAAAGACACAGACTGGAAAACTGGATAAAAAGTCAAGATCCATGGGTGTGCTGTATTCAGAAGACCCAACTCACATGCAAAGACACACAGAGACTCAAAATAAAGGGATGGAAGATTTACCAAGCAAATGGAGAACAAAAAAAAAAGCAGGGGTTGCAATCCTAGTCTCTCATAAAATGGACTTTAAACCAACAAAAATCAAAAGAGACAAAGAAGGCCATTACATAATGATAAAAGGATCAATGAAAGAAGAAGAGCTAACCATCCTAAATATATATGCACCCAATACAGGGGCACCCAGATGCATAAAGCAAGTTCTTAAAGACCTACAAAGAGACTTAGACTCCCATACAATAGTAGCGGGAGACTTTAACACTCCACTGTCAATATTAGACAGATCGATGTGACAGAAAATCAACAAGCATATCCAGGACTTGAATGCAAATCTGGACCAAGTAGACCTAATAGACATCTACAGAACTCTCCACCCCAATATGTACATTCTTCTCAGCACCACATCACACTTACTCTAAAATTTACAACATAATTGGAAGTAAATCACTCCTCAGCAAAGGCAAAAGAACAGAAATCATAACGAACAGTCTCTCAGACCACAGTGCAATCACATTAGACTTCAGGATTAAGAAACTTACTTAAAACCACACAACTACACGAAAACTGAACAACCTGCTCCTGAATGACTACGGGATAAACAATGAAATGAAGCAGAAATAAAGATGTTCTTCAAAAACAATGAAAACAAAGACAAGGTACTGGAATCTCTGGGACACATTTAAAGCAGTGTCTAGAGGGAAATTTATAGCAATAAATGCCCACATGAGAAGTGAGGAAAGGTCTAAAATTGACACCCTATCATCAAAATTGAAAGAGCTAGAGTAGCAAGATCAAACAAATTCAAAAGCTAGAAGAAGACAAGAAATAACTAAGAACAGAAAAGAACTGAAGGAGATAGAGACATAAAAAACCCTTCGAAAAATCAATACATCCAGGGGCTGATTTTTTGAAAAGATCAACAAAATAGACAGACCGTTAGCCAGGCTAAGAACAAAAAAAAAGACAGAAGAATCAAACAGATACAATAAAAAATGATAAAGAAGATGTCAATACCGATTCCACAGAAATACAAACTATCATCAGAGATTACTACAAACAACTCTATGCACATAAACCAGTAAATCTAGAAGAAATTGATAAACTCCTGGATACTTACACACTCCCAAGACTAAAACAGGAAGAAAATGACTCCCTGAGTAGTTCAATAGCAAGGTCTGAAGCTGAGGCAGCAATTAATAGCCTACCAACCAAAAATGTCCCGATCCAGATGGGTTCACAGCCAAATTCTACCAGACATACAAACAGGAGCTGGTACCATTCCTTCTGAAGCTATTCCAAACAATGCAAAAAGAGGGAATCCTCCACAACTCATTATATGAGACCAACATCATCCTGATACCAAAACCTGGCAGAGACACAACTAAAAAAGAAAACTTCAGGCCAATGTCCATGATGAACACAGATGCAAAAATCTTCAGTAAAATACTGGCAAACCTAATGCAACAGCACATCAAAAAGCTTATCCACCACGATCCAGTAGGCTTCATCCCAGGGATGCAAGGCTGGTTCAACATATGAAAGTCTATAAATGTAATCCATCACATAAGCAGAACCAAACACAAAAACCACATTATCATTTCAATAGATGCAGACAAGGCCTTTGACACAATTCAACAATTCTTTATACTAAAAACTCTCAATAAACTAGTTATCTCAAAATAATAAAAGCTATTTATGACAAACCCACAGCCAATATCATACTGAATGGGCAAAAACTGGAAGCATTCCCTTTGAAAACTGGCCCTAGACAAGGATGCCCACTCTCACCATTCCTATTAAACATAGTATTGGAAGTTCTAGACAGAGCAATCAGGCAAGAAAAACAAATAATGGGTATTCAATTAGGAAAAGAGGAAGCCAAATTGTCTCTATATGAAGATGACATGATTGTATATTTAGAAGACTCCATCATCTCAGCCCCAAATCTCCTTAAATGATAAGCAACTTCAGCAAAGTCTCAGAATATTTATATATTTATTTATAAAATCTATGTGCAGAAATCACAAGCATTCCTATATAGAAATAGTAGACAAACAGAGAGCCAAATCATGAGCAAACTCCCATTCACAATTGCCACAAAGAGAATAAAATATGTAGGAATACAACTAACAAGGGACTGGAAGGACCTCTTCAAAGAGAACTACAAATCACTGCTCAAGGAAATCAGAGAGGACACAAACAGATGGAAAAACATTCCATGCTCATGGTTAGGAAGAATCAATATCATGAAAATGGCCATACTGCCCAGAGTAATTTATAGATTCAATGCTATTCCCATCAAGCTACTACTAACCTTCTTCACAGAACTGGAAAAAACAATCTTAAACTTCATATGGACCAAAAAAGAGCCCGTATAGCCAAGAGAATCCCAAGCAAAAAGAACAAAGCAGGAGGCATCATGCTACCTGACTTCAAACTATGCTACACAGTAATCAAAACAGCATGGTACTGGTACCAAAACAGAGATACAGACCAGTGGAACGGAACAGAGGCTTCGGAAGTAATGCCACACACCTACAACCATCTGATCCTTGACAAACTTGACAAAAACAAAAAATGGGGAAAGGATTCCCTGTTTAATAAATGATGTTGGGAAAACTGGCTAGCCATGTGCAGAAAGCTGAAAAACTGGACCCCTTCCTGACACCTTATACAAAAATTAACTCCAGATAGATTAAAGATTCAAACATTAGACCTAACACCATAAAAACCCTAGAAGAAAACCTAGGCGATACCATTCAGGACATAGGCATAGGCAAGGATTTCATGACTAAAATACCAAAAGCAATGGCAACAAACACCAAAATAGACAAATGGGATCTAATTAAACTTATGAGTTTCTGAACAGCAAAAGAAACTATCATTAGAGTGAACCAGTAACCAACAGAACAGGAAAAAAAAATTGCAAGCTACCCATCAGACAAAGGGCTAATATGCAGAATCTACAAAGAACTAAAACAAATATATTAGAAAAAAACCCCATCAATAAGTGGGCAAAGGATATGAACAGACACTTTTCAAAAGAAGGCATTTACACAGCCAACAAACATGAAAAAATGCTCATCATCACTGGTCATTAGAGAAATGCAAATCAAAACCACATTGAGATACCACCTCACGCCAGTTAGAATGGCGATCATTAAAAAATCTGGAGACAACAAGATGCTGGAGAGGATGTGGAGAAATAGGAACACTTTTACACTGTTGGTGGGAGTGTAAATTAGTTCAACCATTGTGGAAGACAGTGTGGCGATTCCTCAAGGGTCTAGAAATAGAAATACCATTTGATCCAGTAATCTTATTAATGGGTATATATCCAAAGGATTACAAATTGTTCTATTATAAAGACACATACACATATATGTTCATTGCAGCACTGTTTACAATAGCAAAAACCTGGAACCAACCCAAATGCCCAATGATGCTAGACTGGATAAAGAAAATGTGGCACATATACACCATAGAATACTATGCAGCCATAAAAAAGGATGAGTTCATGTCCTTTGCAGGGACATGGATGAAGCTGGAAACCATCATTCTCAGCAAACTAACACAAGAACAGAAAACCAAACACTGCATGTTCTCACTCGTTAAGTGAGTGTTGCACAATGAGAACACATGGACACAGGGAGGGGAGCATCACACACTGGGGTCGGTTGGGGAGTTGGGGGGGCTAGGGGAGCAACAGCAGGGGTGGGGAGGTAGGGGAGGGTTAACATTGGGAGAAATGCCTGATGTAGGTGATGGGGGCATGGGGGCAGCAAACCACCACGGCATGTGTGTACTTAATGCAACAATCCTGCAAGATCTGCGCATGTACCCTAGAACTTAAAAGTACAAAAAAAAAAAAAAAGACTCAATCTCCTTCTATATTATTGTTAAACTTGTTCCCATATTTGATAATTCAAAATTCATTTCTCGATGTAAAGCATCAGGGTTTGAAAACACTGAGCTTAAATATATAGTCATGTGTTCATGTATCTACATAGAAACATATGTTGTTATTCTCTACTTCAGAAAAAAAATTCAATATCTGTTCCTCATGATTTTATAAAGAGAAACTAAGAACTTAAGATTCAATTTATCTGTAAAGACACAAAATAATTGTGACAACACAGGACTCCTAATTTCTCAAGCTCTAATATCTTCAAACACCACCCATCCATTAAATAAGAGTAAGGAAAAATGCACAAATGATTGACAGACAGTTTTAACTTGGCACTTGTATATTTGCGAAAGGATTATCTTCAACTTGGTGTATTTACTTTGGTCTTTAATGATTGGTGTGTCCAAGTGGTGAAAGGACGCCACTATGAATACTTGCTTAGTAAGAGAAAAAATGCATGCTCTGTTTCGCTCAGATGACCCAGGAGTCAAGAATTTGATGGGATGGTTGGGGAGGGGGTGTCTGTCTGTCTCTCTCACTCACAGGCCTGTCAGAAACGAAACCACCGGCCGACAATTCAGCCCTGGGACTCTTACAGAGCTCAGTTAACTGGTTAACAAGAAACAACAGAAACCGAATCATTCAACAGACCCTCTCAGACTCTGCTGACCTAGCGAAGCTCTGCAGATGACAGTGGTCATAAGGCACAGACATCACCAATCATAATACTCAAGTCAAGCACAGGTTCCCAAAATTTGGCAACTCTAGTTAGCTCCGTCAGTCTGACCTAGCTCCTGCTGACAAAATTTACTTGTGACCCTAAATAAGACTAAATATTTAAAAAGTATAAACATTCCTCTTTGTCATTTGTTTCCTCTCTAAAGTTAAATGAGTAAGAAACAATGGGAGAGGTTTAAAATAGAGAAATTGTAGTCTAGTTGTGGCATAGTAGTGGATGTGGCTATACCTTGCTCACTGTAATCCTGGTGCTTCCTATTCAAACTGGAGGACAGTAAAGCTCCCACTGTGGAGTATTTTTTTTATGGTTTTTAAAGTCATAGGCAGAATACTGGCTGTCAAAATCAGGCAAGGGAAAGCATCGATAATTCAGGAGGTGACAGATGAGGGAAAGTGTCAGATGTATAGACAGGAAAATGGGTAACATAATTTTCTTTGGGACCAATTAACGTAAGAGATATTTTGCATACTTTCAATCAGGAAGGTGTCAGTATTGTCAGAAGTGAAACTTTTTCCTAATGAAAGTTAACATAACACGTTCTTGTATTAATGAAACACATTCTGAACTATTTCACAGGAAAGAGAAGAAAAAGCACTTTAAGTACAAATACCATCACAAGGCAAGACTTGGGGACATAAATATTCATGACATATTCCACATGTTTAATTAAACTCTGTTCTTGACTTTTTTTTTTTCTGGTTTGTTTTTCTAGTAGGAAAGATGCCAAATATTATGAGCTTCTACTTCAGAATGTTAGACCACAATGTGACCTCGTATCACCCTGTTTCATTTGGCAAGTAGTACTGTCAAAAATGACATGCACTAATGAAGTAATCATTCATGAAAAAGGGGAAAGGGAAAAAAAACACAGGAAAAATCTTGAAGAGTCATGTGTCTGTGAGCTCTTCTGGTGTCTCACAAGGGTCCCCATGTGCTGAAAGCTGCAGAGTGGATGGATGGGAGATCACACAGACCCTATTACCATAATTCTTAGACTACTGTCAAAAGAGGAAAGGGCTTCATTACTTCCACTGTTCAGTCTGCATCTGATCTTCTGCAAACAAACACTGGTGTGAAGATAGTCACTTGGGGGGAACTTGTGCCACGTAAATCAGCTTTCAGAACCATTAGGAAAAGTGGCCTACTATATAAGCAAAATGATATGGTAACAGTTTTATAAGCCAAAAAAAATCTCTGAAGAGACATGTTCCCAATTACACAGCATATTATTATAGATCAACCCTCATTATTAAATGCCCCTTGGTAAGTATTCCCAACGTGTTATCCATGTCCATTCATTCAGTTGCTCATAGCAGACATATAGAAGAGCTTCCTGTATTTTCAATCTTATAGTAAATATTTGTTCACATTTTTATCACATGTACTATACTGTTCCCCACCAAATTGTTTTATTTGTTCAGGACATAAGTAACAAAGTTGACACACTAAGTTTTTTAAATTTCTCACCTGAAATATTAACATTCAGATAGTGATGATACATAACTTTTAGTTAGAGGGTAATAAAAATATCAGAAATCCTTAACAGTTAGAAGAAGTTGATCTTTTTTTCTTTTCTTTTTTTAGACAGAGTCTTGCTCTGTTGCCAGGTTGGAGTGCAGTGGTGTGATCTTAGCTCACTGCAACCTCTACCTCCCGGGTTCAAGCGATTCTCCTGCCTCAGCCTCCCGAGTAGCTGGGACTACAGGCCCAGCTAATTTTTATATTGTTAGTAGAGATGGGGTTTCACCATGTTGGCCAGGATAGTCTCAATCTCTTGACCTCGCGATCTGCCCATCTTGGCCTCCCAAAGTGCAGGGATTACAGGTGTGAGCCACCATACCCGGCCAGAAGTTGATCTTATAGAGTAATTCATGGTAAATTATTTGCTGCAATAGGTATTTAAGATGAAAATTGCTCTCCGTTTCTAAACATGTCATCATCAAAATTAGCTTTAATTTCAATAAGTTTAATTTTTTTCTAAACTGTAAATAATTATTTAGAAATTGTTTCATTTTCCTACTTTAGATTAATACTCAAGTCTCTTCATATTCTGGTCTCTACAATGGTTCCAGTGAGCTGTTTTTAATATACTACAAAATCTACATCAATCTAGTTTTATTTTAGAGAAATTATGGTAAGATCTGTGGGTGGAAAAACAGTGTTTAAGCATTGGGCTTTGAGAAATTGATTTTTTTTAAGATGGTGCTGAAGAACTTTTACATCTGAGCACACTCATTCTTAACAAAATAATAATGAAGCCATTTAGAACCAAATAAAATTGCTGTAATCATTCAAGTAATAGCATTCATTTTACAGCTAACTTAAAAAAAAAAAAACCTATCTAAAAGTGAATTCTACCTTAATTGCATGCAATCAACAAATGGGCAAATATATGCTAAGCCAGGATGCAAACAACCCAAGGATAGATTTACAGCCTCGACAAGTTAATAATGCGCTCTGGAATAGGATGTCAAAGTAGGAAGCTGGCTTATAACTAAACGTTCATGATGCTGAGAAATCACATTATGAATGAAACTAAAGAAAAGTTTTATTTGTGCAAGTGTATAATTGGATCCCTACCAATATGGAGGCCAACTAAAACACAGTTTGTGGTACAATTCTAATTACTGCATCTGAACTCTGTTTTGACATAATTCTGTGGGTAGTTCACAGGCTGAAAGATACCACACACAAAATGTGTAATGTTCTGATTTCCTATTATCTATCATGCCTCATTAAGGTAAAAAAGCAAAGCTGGGGAAGAAACCAAATCAGAAGAGCCAGTTCTTTTCTACACTAAGTAGTCTAAAGTTAAGACAGATATTCAGGTTTTTTAATGCAGGCTAAGTGAGTGATAAATAAGCTTAGGATGACCTGGCGTTGGGAATGATACAATGCTAGTGTGTTAAAATGCTGGACAGCATTGTTCAGCAGACCAGTCTGATTTTTTTGTTTGTTTGTTTTGGTTTGGGGGTAGGGGGAGAAGTCTTGTTAATACACACACACACACACACACACACACACACACACGCACACGTGTGTGTATGTATATACTTTCACAAAATAACCTCTAAACTGCTCCCTTTCTTAGTGAGGCTAACAAACCCCAAACTGGGGCTTGGAATCCATACTATGCTTACTAAACAGAGGAAAACATGTTTGTCCCAGCAGGCACTAAGCTACTGGTCATCTCTCTCTGATTCTAAGCCAAATCATTTTACTTTCTGAGTTTAAGGCTATAAGCCATTTTGCAAATTTCTATGTTGCTTATCTTTGAGTCCATTATTATTTTATGTAAATCATCAAGTGTCTTTGCAAAGACTTGGCTATAAAAATCTTAATACTATTCACAGTAAAAAAAAAAAATGTTAACCTGAATATCTATCAACTAGGAATAAACTAATTGTTGCATTTTCATATAACAGAACACCATTATGCTTTTAAAAACAAATTTTATATTAAAATTTGACATAGAAACTGTGTATAACCTTTCACTTTGCATATAGCAAAAGGTATAACCCTTCATCCAATGAAAAGTATTTTCACAGAAAGAGATCAAGACTTCAGAACCAACTGTCAACAGTGCTAATCTCTAGTTGGGGGAATTGTGAATGCCATTTTCTTCTTCTTGTTAATCTGTATTTCCTAATTTTTTTTACAAGAAATGTAAATCGCTCTAACAGTTAGAAAAATAAACCCAAGAAGTCTTTTAAAACATTCAGTGTGTCCACTCTGCCTTTTTCTCTCTCCTGTTTTTATATCTACGATATCACAAAAGGTTTACACATGTTTATATTTGAATCTATCCTGAAAGACAGAAGTCTAAACATATCAGAGAAAATAAATGATGCCTTTGGAAACCCTTAATTTGCACATCCCATGGAAATCGCTGTCGCGGTGTTTTCCTTCCACTCCATCTCCTGCCCAGAGACGTGAAGCTATAAATCACATCTGCTAAGGAGTCGGTGCTCAGAGGCCCCCACATCACCTGTATTTGCTGGGGACTCTGATAGGGCCATCAGTAACATCCTCACGGGGGGACACTGATGATTCTTTCATGACTCTTTTCCTGACAAGACAGTCACTTTTAAGATTTCTGAGTGTTCTAAAACAGGTCAAAGTCCTCTCCCCTGGTAGTCTGTGCTACAGAATTTAACTCCATTTGGACAAAAATGAAGGCCTTCAAAGAAAAAGGAAAAATGAGAAAGGGGGAAGAAGGAACAGAGAACTCTTTATTGAGCATATTGAAAATGGTTTACACATTTTCCGCATAACTTATACCCCTTTGGAGAAAGACAAATCCTACAGACTTCATGTTGAATTGTTGAATAAGTCTAAACATATACTACAGTTTAAAAATATGTTAAAAGCCAAACCTTTGTGCAAAATTGTTTTATCAGTAATAAACCTGTGTGACAATGAATTAGCTGACACAGCCAACTGTGTGACATAAGAGCATAGGTCCTGATATTATTCAGATAGAAGATGAAATGCTAACTCTTCTATTTCTAGCAGAGACCACAGACAATATAATTTTCTGAGGCCTTTATTTCCTTATTTATAAAAATAAATACAATACTGACAAGGATAATCAAATTAAGAGATTTTAATTTCTGACCTCAATTTAATAATGTGCCTATATGGTTTAATCTCTCTAAAGGCCCCCTACATATAAAACCATGCTTGCTAATGCTATCAAAACACTCTGGCTCATGACTGTAATCTTAGCACTTTGGGAAGAGGATGCAGGAGAATCACTTTGAGCCCAGGAGTTTGAGAGCAGCCTGAGCAACATAGAGAGCCCCTACCTCTACAAAAAGAATGTTAAATTAGCCAGACATAGTGCCATGCACCTGTAGTCCCAGCTATTTGGGAGGCTGATACAGGAGGATCACTTGAACCCAGGAGGTCAAGGCTGCAGTGAGCTGTGTTTGTGTTCACAGCACTGCACTCCAGACTGGGTGACAGAGTGAGACTGTCTAAAAAGAAAAAAACCAACCCTAGATTGGGTCTGATGTATGGACCTGGAGCTGAAGTGAAGGGCCACACGGGACAAGCAGATGGCGGAAGTTCCTCTCTCAACCCTGACTGCTCATTAGAATCAATAGATAACTAAGGAGAAGAGAGGTGCTGGGAAGTTTGTAGAATTTCCAGAGTTCTGATTTTATTGCTCTGGGGAGGGGCCGGGGAATCAGACTCTTTTTCTTTCCACAAACATTTCATTTAAATGGACAAAACTTCTGCTCAAAGGTTTCATTTTTTTTTAAATCAACAAACATTTCATTCAAATGAATAAATTTTCATTCATTTTTTAATTCAACAAACATTTCATTTAAATGGATGAATTCTTTCATTCATTTATTTATAGTTTTACTGAAGTAAAAATCACGTAACATAAAATTGGCCATTTTCAAGTATAGAAATTCAGTGGGATTTAGTATGGTCACAGTGTTGTTCAGTTATCCCTGTAGCCTGTTCCAAAACACTTCATTGTCCTCAAAAGCAAATCCCATACCCACTGGGCAGTCACTCGCCATTCTTCTTCTCCCAAACCCTGGAAACCATTAGTCTGCTTTCTGGCTCTGTGGATTTGCCTATTCTGAGTATTTCATGGGAATGAAATCATATACTATGTAGTCTTTTGTGACTGGATTCTTTCACTCAGCCTGTTTTTGAGATGCATTCACACTGTAGCACGTCACTACTTCATTTCCTTTTATGGCTAAATAATATTCCACTGTATGGATTCACATGTGGGTTGTTTCCAACTTGGGGCTACCGTGAGCAGTGCTGCTATGAACATTATGAACATGTACATACAAGTATCTGTTTGAGTGCCTGATTTTAATTCTTTTGGGGTGTATACATATCTATACCCAAATTTCTGGGTGGAATTTCTACAGTGGAATTTCTGGGTCATATGGTGCTTCCCAGGTTTAGCCTTTTGAGGAAAATGTGTTTTTAAAAAGTTCTCCAGATGATTCCATGTGAAACTGGTATGAGAAGTCACTAATGTATAAGATGAATGAAGCCATCCTACACATTAGATGGAAGGCACATGGGGAGATGTAGAGTGGGAGCACGAGAGGGCCAGAGGTAAAACCTTGGGAAAACAACATTTCACAGGTGGCCAGAAAGCCCAAAAAGGGGACAGATAACTAGGAGAAGGGAGAGGAGTCACAGAAGAAAAAGAGAACCCCTCAAGGGATGACCCCAAAACACCAGATGCTGAAAGGATCTGAAAATCAAGAACGCAAGGGAGTCTGCGGCATGTGGCCAGATGGAATCCTGAGTATGCTCGCTTCACTAAAGGCTGGGTTTCAAGGAATTGGGGTGTATGTGAGATGCAAAGAAATAGAGGCAAATACAATAACATGTTCTCTTTTTCATTATTTGCACTTATACGGCAAAGACCATGTCTCCTCCCTTTATCCATCAATGACACCCAGGAATTTGCAATGTAAATGTCACAATACTTGCAAGCCCACGATAAAAACCCTGAACTGACCAGTTTCCACTTCAAGAAATTACATGGCAACATCCCTGCCAGATACAAAGTAAATTACACTGGAGTACTGACTATACATGACCTCTCTAGGACTTTAACCATATGGAAAATATTTGGGTACAGAAATGCATAATTAGCAAATTGTTTGATTCTAATTTCAGGAAAATATTTAATAAATTCTTTCATTCCCCTCTTTTTGCTGCCTAAAATATTGTTTTAGTTTAAAGGTATTTATTTTTATACAACATTCAGCAATCTCTAAATCAATATTGATAAGAACATGCTTAATGATTTCATAGCCCAGTTATTTCCTGAAAAAATTACTTTATTTCATTATTAGAGAAATAGGTAACTCTCACAACTGTTATATTGTGAAGATGAAAAGTGAAAATTAAGGTCAACTTTATGTTTGATGCCACATATTAAATTTAGCTTAGGTTTACATTTTCAATGAATAGTAAGTACATCTGAGGTGTACAGGTGTTTTTATTTTTTTTTTAAGTACGTGTTGATTTTTTAAAAATCTTAAGTATGAGATCAGCCAAGAAATGTCTCCTAAAGCACGAAAATAGTGTACTGTCCTAAATTCCTTTTTTCAATTAATGCTTCCATTTTGTAGACTGTAACAGTATTTAATTAGAAATTTCCTCTTTCTGTGCCAATTCCAGTTTGGACTCCCCTGAGAAGCCTTTAAGCATATAGTTCATGGGACCCAAAAAGCACTGTGAAGCAGTCACAGCAAGAAGGAGGAAAAAGGTGCATACATGTGTGTGTGTGTCTGTGTGTGTGTGTGTGTGTGTATTTTAGTATCAAGCACCTGGCAGAAAAAGAGCATGTTCCTGGAAGCCCTTACAGACATTCCTGGCTCTCTCCTGAGAATCCAACGGACTCATTTTGATTTCCCTCTTAAAAACTTGCAAAGTTTTTAGCGTCTTTGCGCTGAGTTACAGTTTACCAGACTCTTCCACATTGTTTCTTGTTTCTGTCCGCCAGCGAGTCAGGGGGATGGTCCCTTGACCAACAGGGCAGTGGCAGACAGAAGTGGCCGACTCACAATGACTTACAGCTCTGGAGTAGAGCAGTAACCTCCAGTGTGGAGGAATTCATAAAATCAGTTACCCACGTACTTAGCAGCTTTACAATGTAGAAACAAAGGGAAATTTATAAATAAAAGTATTTCCCCACAATTCTTTCCATCCTTCTTTCCATTTGCATGTCCCTAATCTACATTGCTCACATAGAATCCAAGAAAGAAAGCACAAGATCAGCTGCTTTAAAAAGAGAGCTCATTCGCTATAACACCAAAAGCACAAAGGAAAAAGATAAATTGGACTTTGTCAAAATAATTTTGCTGCAAGCAATACTATCAAGAAAGTGAAAAGGTAAGCTAATTGGGGGCAGGGGGGACTGCAAACCATCCACCTGATGAGATACTTGTATCCAGAGTAGCTAAAGAACCTCATACCTCAATAACAAAAAGATAATCAACTTAAAAATGGACACAGGATTTGAATAGACATTTCTTCAAAGAAGATACACAAATGGCCAATAAAAACATGAAAAAAGGATCAACATCATTAATCAGCAGAAAAATTCAAATCCAAACTATAATGAGATACCACCTCACATCCACTAGGCTAAATAATCAAAAAGATAGCTAGTGACAAGTGTTAGCATGGATATGGAGGAATGGAAATGATCATGAGAACAGAAAAAGTGCAGCTACTTTGGAAAACCATCGACAGTTCCTGAAAAGGTTAAACGTGGAGTTACCACATGACCCAGCAACTCTACTCCTAGGTAAACACCCAGGGGAATCGAAAACCTATGACCAAACAGAAGCTTGTATATCAATCTTCAAAGCAGCATTACACATAACAGTCAAAAAGTGTAAAAAACCCAAATTCTCATACACTGAGAAATGGATGAACATGCGGTACATCTAAATAATGGAATATTGGGGGATCTATCCAAGATGGCCATTTAGGAAGAGCTCAGGATTGCATCTCCCAGTGAAAGCACAGAGGGTGAGTGGACACCGCATTTTTATTGCCCACAACTAGGTAATTCCCAGGCGGAGGAGCTCCACGGGTCGCCAGCGCGGCTGTTTCGGCCAGTGCGGCTGTGCCAGCCAGCGCCGCTGCTTTGCCCCGCGCGGCTGCTTTGTTGGTGCCCTGAGCAGCGGTTCTCCATACAAAATACATCTGTCTGGGTGCCCTTTTGGCTGGCGACTGGAACCACGGGAAGTCGCTCATTCATCTGTTTAAAAAGGGGACTGAGCAGGGAACCAGGACAGTAGATTCCAGGGCAAAAAAAGCGCCACAAATCTCAGTGCCGCTGTTTAAGCCAGCGCAGGAGTTGCCGCATGCCAGGCACCTCTTCAACAGGCGACTGGAACA
>NW_016107418.1:5417925-5435345 GCF_001604975.1 Cebus imitator
CATCATTCTCAGCAAACTGACAGAAGAGCAGAAAATCAAACACCGCATGTTCTCACTCATAGGTGGGTGTTGAACAATGAGAACACATGGACACACAGGGAGGGGAGCACTACACACTGGGGTCAGTTGGGGGGAAATAGGGGAGAGATAGTGGGGGGTGGGGAGCTGGGGAGAGATAGCAAGGGGAGAGATGCCACATATAGGTGATGGTGAGGAAGGCAGCAAATCACACTGCCACGTGTGTACCTATGCAACAATCTTGCATGTTCTTCACATGTACCCCCAAAACTAAAATGCGATAAAATAAATAAATGGGGAAAAAATAATGGAATATTATTCAGCCATAAAAAGAATGAAGTACTGACACATGCAACAACAGGGATAAAGAGAAGTCAGAAAAAGAACATCTCTTGTATGGCTCCATTCATGTGAAATGTCCCAAACAGGCTAATCTATAGAGACAAGTAAGTAGATGATTGGTTGGGGTGGGAGTGAGGGGATGGAGGAAGACAGGGTTAACTGATAATGGATACAGGAGGGTCTTGGTGGGGTGACGAAAATATTCTAAAATTGTTTGTGATGATGTTCATATAACTCTGTGAATATACTCAAAGCCAATGAATTGCTTCCAATAGGTGAACTGTATGCTATGTGAATTGTATCACGATCAAGCTACTTGAGGAAAAGAGAAGGAGGTCATCATAAAACCCAGAAGCAGTGTATGTCACTTTCAGATGCTCTGGCCATTTCTCCCTGCACCAAGTCCATCACAGCTGCACCAGGCTTCCTGACTTCAAGGTACAACAGACCTGTCATTCATTGTTTCAAACACATTTGAATTTGTCCTCATCCCCATGGTGCCTGAGTATCCTGTGACCACAGGCATAAAACTGACATGGCTTTTCACTATCGATGATCCACTAGCCTGCCCCTCCAGCTCTCTGTGACCTTTGGTGACCACTCATCTTTCTAGTGGTTTACTGTCTTTATAATTCTGTCTGACTTTCAAATTTCTATCAGAACTAGACCTCCACATAGCCAGTAGTCAATGGAATGTAACAATCCCACTCTGACCACTGCCAGTTAAAAAAAAAAAAAATACCCTTCCCAGACTCCATGAAGAACCTACAAAGATTTCTGGTTAGATCTTACCACAAAAATTGCTGTCACATGAACCCAACCAAAGCTCCTTACCTGAAAAGAAATACCCCAACAAACGTCAGAAAAGAAGCATCAAAGCCCCACAAGTCTTGGAAGTTGAGCTCAGACATGCGGAGTACGTTGGACCCCAGTAATTTCCCAAAGCAGCTCGAGGTAGTGTTTTTCCAGTTTATCCCCTATGGTGAACGTGACTGGAAGCCCTCATTCTTACTCTTTTTATCTTCTTAGAAGACAATAAACAAAACAAAGATGCAAAAACCACTAGCTACCTCTGCAACATCTGTGAACCAACAATTAAAAATAAATTTGTATTTTTGTTTTGCCTTTTTTTGATATGAGACTTTAAACCTAGAATTCCCATGCATCCCTTTCTTTTATATAAACACGGGATACAGACACAGCAGAGCGTGAACTATGTACAGCCTGCATGCTCCTACCTGCAGCATATGACCGCTTTGCACGAGAGTGCCAAATCCAGGAAGCTCCTCCGGACTTCGAAGGAAAGCGCGTACTTCAGGGTGTGGCCATCGATGATGAGAGCCACATCATTCTCCTTGCCCAGCAAATTCCCAAGGTCAGTGCAGTGCTGAGTAATGGCTGCCCTTGTGGCCTGAAACAAGAGTGGGGGGGTGGGAATCACATTTTGTGTGTGTTTAACATCAAAAATAAAATAGAATTCAAAATTAAGTTTCTCAAAATGAGAATGAGAACACACACATGCTAATATAAATATACGAACAGTTCAGCTTTGTACATTCATACATTAAAATTTCATTAGAATGTCCTCTGGGTCTGTTTTATGGGTGAAAACATCCTCAGAGTGAGATCCGTTTGATATTTACAATGACATAATCCACTTTTTTTTTTTTGAGATGGAGTTTCACTCTTGTTGCCCAGGCTGAAGAGCAATGGCACGATCTCAGCTCACCGCAACCTCTGCCTCCTGGGTTCAAGTGATTCTCCTGCCTCAGCCTCCCAAGTAGCTGGGATTACAGGCATGTGCCATCATGCCCGGCTAATTTTTGTATTTTTGGTAGAGACGGGTTTTCTACATGTTGGTAAGGGTGGTCTCGAACTCCCAACCTCAGGTGATCCACCTGCCTCAGCCTCCCAAAATATTGGGATTAAAGGCATGAGCCACCTTGCCCAGCCTCGCAATAATCCACTTCTTTACACTACATACACATTATTCTTGGTGCCCCTAAAATAGAAAACTCCATATAAACAAATGTGCCTTCTGGAAAAGATAGCATTATTGGAACTTGAATGGAAGATACTAACATTTCTCAGTTTGCACCAGATAATCTTTAAAGCATCCAAAAGGTATCAAGGGATATAAAAATATGACAAAAGATTAATTTTGAATCCTGCTGAGATCTCCAGATTAAACCATTCTCTCCACACATCACTAGCATAAGAAACAAGCTGATCATTTTCCCATGTTATAGAAAATATTTAATGAAGTTAAATTTCCAACACCTACCAAAACGTTACTACCAGCCTTAAAAATACTTGTGTAATGTCCATTTTCACATGGAATTAAAGCACAGAAACATTTTTTAGATTTAAAAAAAAAATGGGCTAGGTATAGGTTCATGCCTGTAATCCCAGCACTTTGGGAGGCTGAGACAGGAGGGATTGCTTGAGCCGAGGAGTTCAACACCAGCCTCAGCAACACAGAGAAACCCCATCTCTACAAAAAATTAAAAAATTATCTGGGGATGGTGGTGCCTGTCTGCATGTCTGTAGTTCCAGCTACTCTGGAGGCTGAGGTCAGAGGGTTGCTTGATCCTGGAAGGTTGAGGCTGTAGTGAACCCTGAGCACACCACTCCAGACTGGACAACACAGTGAGACCTTGTTTCTTTAAAAACAAACAAAAAAAACCAGATGCTCTGGTTTTCACAGTGAATTTATGACTATGAATAGGATATCTGGCTCAAATATGAGAATGTATTTGGGGCTCATAAAAATATCTGATTTAAGTTAATCAGGAAGCACAGAATTCTGCTGAAATTATTCTGTCTGGAAGATGACCCTATTAATTAATATTCATATGCAATTTATCATATGATAACATACAGTCTTAAAGAAATACGTTTAATGAGCAAGAATCCTTCTACCTCTAGTAAAACTGAAGATTAGCTACTATTAAAAAGTGAGAAACAGGTTCCCAAAAACTGTCTTATTGTTCAGTGTTTAGTCTCAACAAGTGACTTTTGACAATTTCATGAAGATTTATTAAAGAAAAATGTGGTCTAGAGCCCTGCACTGTGGTCAGATGGCCTGGGGTCTAGTCCAAGCTCTCTACTTATTACCTCTGTGACCTTCAGCAAGATACTTAGCCTCTTTAAATTGCCATTTTCTCATGTGTAAAAGGGAGCTAAAAACACATCATAGCACTTTTCTTATGAACAAATAAACTAAGCTAAATAAAATAAACTAATAAAATCAACATAACTTATTTACCACTGGGCTTGGCACACAGCAAACACTCAATAAAACCCATTCTTCCTCCTCTTACTATTTATTCATCAATAATTTCCCCTATCTGGGCCAGGTACAGTGGCTCATGCCTATAAATCCCAGCACTTTGGGAGGCCAGGGTGGGTGGATCACTTGAGGTCAGGAACTCAAGACCAGCCTGGCCAACATGGAAAAAACCCATCTGTACTAAAAATACAAAAATTAGCTGGGCGTGGTGGTATGCACCTGTAATCCCAGCTACTCAGGAAGCTAAGGAGAATCGATTGAACCTGGGAGGCGGAGGTTGCAGTGAGCTGAGATTATACCACTACACTCCAGCTCGGGCAACAGAGTGAGGCTCCATCTCAAAAACTAATAATAACAACAATTTCCCCTATCAAGGAAAATACACATCTCTTCTACTTCAGGCAGTGAATACACGCCATCATAAGCAATGCCTTCTTTGTTGATGTAATACAGGCACACCTCATTATACTGTGCTTCGCTTTATTGTGCTTCAAAGACAATTGCATTTCTTACAAATTGGAGATTTGTAGCAACCCTGAATCAAGCAAGTTGATCAGCATTATTTATCCAACAACATAGACTCATTTTGTGTCTCTGTGTCAGATTTTAATTGTTGCAATATTTTAAACTTATTTCTCATTATTATATCTGTTATTGCAATCTGCCATCTGTGACCTCTGAGGTTACTATTGAAATTGTTTTGGTGCACCATGTTAAAAGTCAAGATAGACCAAAAGCTAGGCTTCTTGCACCAGTTAGCCAAGTTGTGAACGCATAGGAAAAGTTCTTGAAGGAAATTAAAAGAGCTACTCTAGTGAACACACAAATGATAAGAAAGCAAAACAGCCTTATTGCTGGTATGGAGAAAGTGGTCTGGAATCACAGCATTCCCTTAAGCCAAAGCCTAATCCAGAGCAAGGCCCTAACTCTTTTCAGTTCTGTGAAGGCTGAAAGGAGGTGAGGAAGCTCCATTAAGTCTGAAGCTTAGCAGAAATTGGTTTACGAGGTTTAAAAAGGAGCTAGAGCCTCCATAACATAAAAGTGCAGGGCAGGCAGTAAGCGCTGCAGCAAGTTCTCCAGAAGGTCTAGCTAAAATAATTGATGAAGGTGGGGCTTCACTAAACAACAGATTTTCAATGTAGGTGACACAGCCTTCTGTTGGAAGAAGATGCCAGCTAGGATTTTCATAGCTAGAGAGCAGAAGTCAATCCCTAGCTTTAAACTGTCAAAGGACAGGTTGACTCTTGTTAGGGGCTAATGAAGTTGGTGACTTGAAGCTGAAGCCAATGTTCATTTACCATTCTGAAAATTTATGCTAAATCAATTCTTAGATATGGAAAAACAAAGCATGGCTAACAGCACATCTGTTTATAGAATGGTTTGCTGAATATTAAGCCCACTGTCAAGACCTACCGCTCAGAACAAAAGACTCCTTTCAAACTGACTCCTTTCAAAATGACTCCTTTCAGTGCTCATAACAATGCACTGGGCCACCAAAACTCTGATGGAGACATCATTGATGAATGAATGTCATTTTCATGCATGCTTATCTATCATTTATTCTACAGCCCATGGATCAAGCAGTCCTTTAGAGTTTAAGTCTTATTACTTAAGAGATACATTTCATCAGGTTATGGCTACTACAGATAGAAATTCCTCTAATGGGTCTGGGGAAAGTAAATAGAGAACCTTTCAGCAAGGGTTCCCCATTTTAGATGCCATTAAGAATATCCATGATTCATGGGAGAAGGTCAACATATCAACATGAACAGGAGTTTGGAAGAAGTTGATTCCAACTCTCATCCATGACTTTGAAAGATCTGAAACTTCAGTGGAGGAAGTCACTGAAGATATGGTAGAAACAACAGGAGAACTAGAATTAGAAGAGGAGCCTGAAGATGTGATGAAGTACTGCAATTTCATGAGAAAACTTGAATAAACGAGGAATTGCTTCTTATGGATGAACAAAGAAAGTGATTTCTTGAGGTGGAATCTACTCCCGGTGAAGATGCTGTGGACATTCTTGACATGACAACAAAGGATTTAGAATATTACATAAACTTAGTGGATAAAACAGCAGCAGTGTTTGGGATAATTGACTCCAATTCTGAAGGAAGTTCTACTGTGGGTAAATGCTATCAAACAGTATCACATGCTACAGGTAAATCTTTTGTGAAAGGAAGAGTCAACAGATGCAGCAAACTTTATTGTTGCCTTATTTTGAGAAATTGCCAAAGCCACCCTAGCCTTCAGCAACCGCCACCCTGATCAGCCAGGAGCCATCAATGTCATGGCAAGACCCTCCACCAGCAAAAAGATTATGATTTGCTGAAGGCTTAAGTGATTGTTAGCATATTTTAGCAAAAAAAGTATTTTTAAATTAAGGCACGTACATTGGTTTTTTAAGGACATAATGCTATTGCACATTTAATAGACTACCATACAGTGTAAACATAACTTTTATATGCACTGGGAAAAAAAAGATAGCGTGACTTGCTTTATTGCAGTATGTGCTTTATTACCGTGGACTGGGCCCAAATCTGCAATATCTCTGATATATGCCTATAATAGACAAATCATTAAGAGAACAATGTTCTATGCATAAATGGACTTTTATTAAAAACAAAGAAGCCATGTATGGTGGCTCATGCCTGTAATCCCAGCACTTTTGCCAAAGAGGGAGGATCACTTAAGGCCAGGAGTTCAAGACCAGCCTGGGCAACAGAGTGAGACTCTGTCACTATAAAAAAAGGGACATGTAGGCACAAAATTGGCGAGGCATGATGGTGCACGCCTGTAGTACCTGCTACTCAGAAGGCTGAGGAGCATCCTGAAAACATCTATGCCTTCCTTATCAACAAAAACAGCCTGCCCTTTAGAATTGGGGCACATGGTAGAAAATTATCCCAACTTGGAGAAATGCCAGCTTGGCAGCCTGGTTGTGTTCACCAGGAAATTCAGGAAAGTGTGGGAAATTCTGGAGGGTATGCCTGCCGGGGGTCAATGTATGAAGGACAGAAAAGCCTCCCAAGAAGCACGTCACCAAAGAGATGTGACAAGGTACACAGATTTGACCCAGCAAGAGCAGTGGTATAGTAGAGGCCAGTCTAGCTCAGTGTCTTTTAGCCCCATGGGCCTCCCCATCGGACTCATGCCTGGATCCAAGGAGAAAAAGTGTGAGGAATAAAAATCTCTGAAATGTGGAGACCATTGCCTGTGGCTTTTTGTAAGAGGGAGGGCACAGCATAAATGGAGACAGAGATGGTCATCTTAGGAAGGACACTTTCTCTACTTAGGGTTATTTCTGCAGCACACATGAGGACAGACTGGATGCCAATACATAGTTCTTCTTCCTTGGCAAGAGGAGGAGATGGGAGGCAGGTAGGCACTGGCCACCATCAACACATCATGGTGTTGGCTCTGGGACACCAACAAGGAGGGTCCCACCAGAATAAGCCTGCATCCTTGGAGACGAGGGGCAGAAATGTGGTAACAGAAAACTGTGTTCCTGAAATGTGCAGAATCCCACTCCTCCCACTGACCCCAGAGCACAGAGTGGGAGGACCTAAAAGGGAGCTGGAGTTTTAATGGCAGTTGGAAAGAGGGAGGTCATGTGGGTACAGGGGAGCACATGTGGTCACCCTTTCTGAGAGCCTCTCACTATCTCATAACCCACCATGACCTGGGAATCCTTGGGTCATACTAAGTTGAAGTCTTTTATTTTTCTTTCCTTTTTTTTTGTTTTTTGAAGACATGGTCTTACTGTGTCACCCAGGCTGTAGTGCAGTGGCACAATCTCTGCTCACTGCAACCACCACCCCCCAGGCTCAAGTAATTCTCCCACCTGAGCCTCCTGAGTAATTGGGACTACAGGTACATGGCACCACACCCAGCTAACTTTTGTATTTTTTTGGTAGAGACCAGGCTGGTCTTGAACTCCTGGTCTTAGGAGATCCTCCCACCTTGGTCTCCCAAAGCATGTTCAGATTACAGGCATCAGCCACCATGCCTAGCCAAGTTGAAGTATTTTCAAGTCGAACTATTAAAGATGTTATATGAAATTTCCTCCAAATTCCTATGTTGAAACCCGAATCTTCAATGTGATGGTATTTGGAGATGGGGACTTTGGGAGGTGATTAGGTCATGATGGTGGGGCCTCTTGTGACAGGATTAGTGCCTTCTAAAACACAGGAGTGCTTGTTTCATGCCCCCTCAGCCCC
The DNA here is from genome assembly GCF_001604975.1 of Cebus imitator. NCBI lineage: Eukaryota > Metazoa > Chordata > Mammalia > Primates > Cebidae > Cebus > Cebus imitator. The sequence goes on from NW_016107418.1 coordinate 5,425,798, forward strand.
TGCTATGTGCGGATACAACAAGACAGCCATCCGTTAAAGAGGGCCCTCACTAGGTGCTGGGTCTACCAACACCTTGATCTTGACTTCCCAGCCTTCAGAACCATGAGGAATGCATCTCTGTTGTTCAAGTCAGTCTATGGTGCTTTTGTTACAGCAGCTCAAGCTGACTAAGACAGAAGGGAACTGCTCGAACCCACTAGTGAGGCAGCACTATTCTTGTCATCATGGATACTTCAGAGGAAAGAAAGTGATTTGGAACCATGGCAAAAGGGGACATATAGCGTGAAAGCAATGTCTGCTATCATGTTTACCTCTGGAATAAGCTTTGTATACAAAATGGTAGCTGTAGTGACAGACATATGCACAGCATAGTACCAAACATGGGAGAGAAGGCTGCTAATGCCCAGTGGCTGTGGGAGGGCAGGACTGGTCTTTTGGAGCTGGGGTTGCATGGGAGTGCAGGACAAACCCCTGCTGTGTCGAACTGCAATGTGTAGATACACCAGCCGTTACTGTGATACTGCAGCAACAACAGAAATTTTACACTTCTATTCCATTGACCAGGCATATTCTCACATACTGGTGAAGAGTGCAGTACATTAGTAGGTACTTGTATTAGTTCATTTTCATGCTACTCTAAAGGACTGCCCAAGACTGGCTAATCGAGAAAGGAAAAGGGCTTAATTGACTCACTGTTCAGCATGGCTGGGGAGGCCTCAGGAAACTTAGAATCGTGGTGGAAGGCAAAGGGGGAAAAAGGCACCTTCTTTACATGGTGAGAGGGAGAAGTGCCAAGCCAAGAGGGAAGAGCTCCTTATAAAACCATCAGATCTTGTGAGAACTCACTCCCTATCATGAGAACAGCATGCGGGAACCACTTTCATGATTCAATTACCTCCTCCTGGTCTCTTCCTTGACACATGAGAATTATGGAGATTATGGGGATTACATTTCAAGATGAGATTTGAGTGTGGGGAAAAAGCCTAACCATATCAGTACATCAAGCAAAAACCAGTTCAATTAGATGGTTACACAATTCCAAACTATTATAATCAACCAGTCAAGTTACAGTTATTGGAGTACCTACTATGCTCCCAAGATGATTTTAAAAATTGCTAAGAATATATGTTTCATGTTACTTACCCTCATAAATCTTACAATACAATCAGCTGACAAATACACAAAATTAAGGATGAAATAATGAAACTCAAATTTTCTCCTCATGGGCAGATTCTAGATACCTAGCCTGCTTTGTTTGGTGCATTCTTATGGTTGGCTGGAATTACACTGAATTGCAACTTTGATGAAGGAAGAAACTTCCTTTGCCAAGCTCTGATCATGCTAACCCACAGCAGGTGCTCAAGAATGTAACGAACTAGTAAATGTAATGATGTGTCTTAAGTTTTTATTCTAAGTGTTTCCACGTAATATCTATAGGAGGTCATCTATAAGAGATCTGGGGGCAGCCGGATCTGGAGGCTCACGCCTGTCATCCCAGCAATTAGGGAGGCCAAGGCGACAGATCACTTGAGCTCAGGAGTTTAAGACCAGCCTAGCCAACATGGCAAAACCCTGTATCTACTAAAAATACAAAAATTAGGGCTGGGCACGAGGCCCTACCTGTAATCCCAGCACTTTGAGAGGCTGAGGTGGGCAGATCACTTGAGGTCAGGAGTTTAAGACAATCCTGGACAATGTGATAAAACCCAGTGTCTACTAAAAATACAAGAAAAGAAATTAGCTGGGCATGGTGGTGCATGCCTGTAACCCCAGCCACTTGGGAGGCTGAGGCAGGAGAATCACTCGAACCCAGGAAGTGGAGGTTGCAGTGAGCTGAGATCGCACCACTGCACTCCAACTGGGCAACAGAGCAAGACTACGTATCAAAACAACAACGACAAAAACCCAAAAATTAGAAAGGTGTGGTAGCACACCTTGTACTCCCAGCGACTCCGAAGGCTGAGGTGGGAGAATTGCTTGAACCTGGGAGGCGGTGGTTGCAGTGAGCCAAGATCTTGCCACTGCACTCCAACCTGGGTGACAGAGTGACACTCCACCTCAAAACAAAACAAAGGAAAATGAGAGAGAAAGACCTGAGGGATGTCTCTTACTCTGACCTCTTTGTGGGCTATTCAGCCTTCCTGGTACATTTTGAGTTACACTTTACTTGAAAATGACTGATTCTCAATCCTTCCATCCTCTTTTCCACCCCTTCATCTGCTCAGATACACTCCTTTGCCTCTGGGATCGAAATCCATTTCCTACCACTAAGAGCTCTCCAGGTCCATCCTTCTAACGTCACCCTTGACGTGTCTCCAGCCTCTACTTTGAGTTTAATTCCTGCACTTTCCATGCCCACTCGGCAATAATCTTTGATCAAACCCAGATGAGCTGGGTTCACCACACACATGTGGTGGAATATAGGTCCCTTCTGTGCAATTCTCAAGCGAGCCAATCGAAGGTATTACTATCACAAACAGTGCCTTATTCTCAAATGGACTATGATTCAAGAGTCTATTTGTAAGGCAGTTATTGGGCACTTAGAATCCATTTTCCCAGAGGAACAATGTTGCAAAGTATGGTTGGATCCCAGGGCCTGTTAATGCCCATTTAGCCCAGTTGCTAAAATTTATACTGCAGTCTCTTATTTTAATAAAAAGCCAATTACTGAAAGTTACAATGGACTTAGCTGTTATAAGGGGAATAAAAAGTCGGGGCGGGAGATTTCATACCCAGAAAGATAGAAAATATTCCCAAATCCTTAAATAGAATTTGCTTTTAGGTGTTAACATTAAACCGTATATTTCTAGCTCTTGGTGCATGCTCTACAGTTGTATTTTCCTTCACAATTAAATACACACATGGCTGGGCACGGCAGCTCATGCCTATAATCCCAGCACTTTGGGAGGCCGAGGTGGGTGGATCACGAGGTCAGGAGATTGAGAATATCCTAGCTAAAATGGTGAAAACTCATCTCTACTAAAAACACAAAAAGTTAGCCAGCCATGGTGGCAAGTGCCTGTAGTCCCAGCTACTCAGGAGGCTGAGGCAGGAGAATCGCTTGAACCTGGGAGGCAGAGGTTGCAGTGAGCCAAGGTCGTGTCACTGTACTCCATCCAGTCTGGGCGACAGAGCGAGACTCCATCTCAAAAACAAAAACAAAAAAACACACACCATTTAATGTCAAAAGTGAGTGACTGCTTCTGACAACTGTCCCCTTAGCCAAACCTACCTTTTTCCCCAGTGTTGTTCTATTGTGAACCTCATATTTCTTAGCAAGGTCAGCACTGCCTTTGCATTTCCAGTTTACAAATTAAAATTATGTAATCACCACAGATTAGCCGGCATGGTGGTGTGCACCTGTAATCCCAGCCACCTAGGAGGCTGAGGCAGGAGAATCACTTGAACCTGGGAGGTGATCCACCACCTGACAATCTCAGGAGACGTTGTGCATCTGCTGATTCATAGAGGATCCTCAGAGGTTCATCTGGTGAACCCTGAAATACCGTGGAAGTGTAGCCCTGCTCAACCTATGAGTACATAGGATCCAAAAGGTGGTTCCACTGTGAATCACTTTGGATTTAATAAACAAGCCAGGAGAGAGGAAACTTTCCAGAACCTGGATGCATTTCTACCAATTTGCAGATGGCAAGAGCCCCTTTTCAAAACTGAATGGTTCCAGCATCACTGAAATCTGCACAACCAGGAGCCCTCTTTACCAGCTCGGCAGGGCCGTGAGGGATCTGCTAGACGCCACGGAGCAGCAGCTGCTGCAGCCCTCACTTTGATGTCCTGCAAATTCCAGTGGGCTCAGAGCTGACCATGCCCAAAGCAGATGGTTCAAATTTCATTAGCAGCACTTCGACCGCACCATGCTTAGCCTTCGAGTTCCAGGGCAGACTCCCTTCTCCTGAATTGATTGGGCTAGTGAGTATCTAATGATAATACTCATTCTTTATCCCACACATTCAATGCTTTTTCTTCCCCTTCGTGAATCTCTTTTTCCTGTCCCCTGTCAAACATCAGCTGCATTTTTCTCACCATCGCCCTCCCTCATTCTTCAGATCATTCCCTGCCCAGCCTCCCACATCCAGTGCAGCTGCATTCACCATTTTCCTGCCACTTTTCCGTTATTTTAACTTTCACATTCATTTCCAACATAATCACACCTCTTCCTTGACAGCATTAATACTCTCAATGCTTTTGTATTTATGGAACTTAATGGGTGTAAACGGTAAAATTCATAGCAAATCCACTCTGGGCTAATGAAAGCTGCCAGGGCTGAAGCCGAAGTAATTACAAGAGGCCGTGGATGACAGCTGCAGGTGGCAGGTGAAGCTTGTACCATTTTGCTCTGAATATTACTTTGTTCCGATCTAGGAATATTCCTAAATTTAAAGACTGTAAATAGCTAAGAGAAATTTCTGTTAAATGTATCACATTTCAAGACTATCTATAATACTAATAATTTGAAGAAAGATGAGATGATATCTCACAGGCGTTCAGCAAACTTTTTCAAGAGATGTCTGGCCTCTCACCTGAAAGCATCCAGGTGCCAGTCTCATACCCTCAGGTTATCTTTTCCCACTTACCCCATGACACATTTTTCTACACTGGCCATCCCTACCTCCCACAAAATGTTTCTATTTCCAATTTTTAAAACTCTTATTCTTACCAGAATAAACCAACCCAATTTATTGAATTCACACTGGCATTTAAGCCTCTACAGAAATACTCTTTTGTTAATCAGCTTGATTAAGATACAACTGACATACAATAAAGCTGACCCATTTTACATGTATGATTCAATGAGTTTTGCCAAAGGTACACACAGTCAGGTAACTCCGGCCACAATCAAGACACAGAACCCTTTCATCATCCCCAAAGTCCCTTCCTGGCACGCTGCAAATGAATCCCTTCCCTCACCCCCAGCCCCTGCTGACCTTTAACCTGCCTCTTCTCACCACAGTTTTGCCTCTTCTAGAATGTTATATAAACAGAATCATCGTTTGCAGTCTTTTCTGTGTGACCTATTCACTTAGCCTAGTGCTTTCAGATTCATCCAATATTAACGCACATGTCAGTAGTTTACTCTTTCTGTTGCCAAGCAGTATTTCAATGTATGAACACAGCACAATTTGTTTAGGTGTTCATCCATTATTGGATATTTGAATTGTTTCCACTTTGAGGATATTATGAATAATTCTCTATGAATCTGTGTGACTAGTCTCTGTGCAGACTTATGTTTTTATTCTCTTGGGTAGAAACTCAAGTTTGGAGTCACCCAGTCATACCACAATACAGACACACACAGAGCAACTGCAGGTTCAACCTCCTAGAAACTGTTAGACTGTTTTCCAAAGTGCCTGAGTCATTGTGGGTTTCCAGGTGAGCTCACAGGTAAGCTTTGCAGCTATTCTTCATGCTCACCAACACCTGCATGCTCAGTCTCCTTAATTTTAGCCATTCCAGTGGGTTTGTAGTATTAGATTTAGTAGTTTTAATTTGCACTTCCCAAATAACCAATGGTGAGTTGAAGACCTTTTAATGCTTAATGAATGAACCGAATTTCCATTTGCTGAGATTTCAAGACACATACAGTGGGATTCTTCAAGAACACCAGGGACAGACACACTGTGTGCATGGGTTTGCCTTATCTAAGAAGCTCTCTGGCAGGGTAGCTGAGATACTCTAATTTTAGTTTCTTCCTTTTTAAAAAATATCAAATTTACTAAAAACCCACATTTTCCTGAAAAAGCATCCCAGGCAATGTGAGAGGACAGAGTTAGAAAGTAGGTGCCTAAAAGAAAACTGGCAGCGGCTGTTAATGATCAAGTATCATTTATAAGAAAGAGACTAATGAGGCACTCGGGGTCCAGAGCCTAGAAAGTTTGAACACTATTAATTACCACTATTTACTGAAAGAAATTTTGACTAACAGTTGTGACAGGGCTCAAATTATTGAGGTTAAAAAAAATCCCTGAAAATATTTACTGTTTTCATTTCTCAAAATATGTTAAATAGCAACTCTAATATGCTTAATTTATTTTCTTCTTCCACACTAGATTTTTAGTTTAGTACCAGGAATCCTCTAATATACTAAACGAACATATTCTTGAACTGCTGTGTATAGTAATCTCTCAAAAATAATTTATATGTTTTAAGAAGCATTTACTACTTGACTGTGGATCCTTCTTGTAATTTTTTAAAACAAAGAATTATTCTTAAAACAGATGATTTTTTTCCTATAAGAAAATTATTTCAAAGTGTTATCTTCTTACAAGAAGAATATGAAATCAGCATTTACAAGCCGTCACTCAGCCATGTATAAAATGACCTCCATAATCCCACAGAACAGTTGCTTGTCACACCATTTGCCCAGAGTGGATCTCTGGAAGTCACTGTATATGTCAGGGACACAATAAATCACTGCCACATTTAATATCATCACTCTAACTAGAAATAGTTTACTATGAACATAACAACCTCAGCTTAATTAATTGCCTGACCTTTAGGGATTAACATTTTTAACTTTAACATATTAAGGATACAGCCATCCCACTTACTATTTCTAAAGTCTCCTGGATAATTGGAAAAATTATAAAGTACCCAAACCTAACACAATGGGAATTTACAAATTAAAAATGAAACTACTGGATGAATTATTTTCTAGACAACTTAAGTTTACAAAGAGCGTTTTTAATGAGCTATGTGATTAAATATATCAGGTTAATTTTACCAAAGGAAAGTACAGCATTAATCTCATTAAGATTTTTATTTGGCTCACAATGATAAATGTTAATATATGTTCTGTCAACATAAGCAGCACATAAGTGGTACAGGCATCACAATTATTGAACTACTTATCTGCTTTAAGACAAAAACAGTTTCTTAAAAGACACACTAAAACTTTTTAAGCAAACATCACAGATGCTGCATAAGAAAATGAGCATGGTAATCTCACCTTAATTATTTAACTTCCTGACTCTTGGAGATTTAAACTTTAATATTTTGAAGATAAAGCCACTGCACTTACTATCTCGTAAAGTCTCCTTGACTCTTAGAACAATTATAACCTGCCCAGGCTGTGTTTAGGCTTCTGCAAACAGCAAATGAAAACAGTGAAAAATTTCTGAAAGAGAAATAGTGAAGGGAGATCATTTAAAAATACTCTAAATGCATGTGTGGCAGCTGTGGCCTGTGCAAACTGGCAGTGAAGATCATAGCCACGGACGAAAATAGGACCATGGGCTCACATTTGGAACCTGCTGAAGGAAAGAAAGGTGCCAGACAAAGGGCTGAAGACGGCCTGCTCCCACAGGCTCCCAGGCTGCAGGTCAGCCCACAGGGCATGGTTCTGGAAAGCCCTGCCTGCAGGACTCAGTGCTCCCTGAATCGGCAGGCACTGGGGAGTACAGAGAGAGTTATGCGAGGGGAAAGAGCAGCTGTCTACAAATCCTCTGCTATGCCAGGAAAATACCTCATGCTTATGTGGGACACTGTTACCACATATAAAATTGGAAATACTTTCTACATGAGAGTCTCCAGTTGGTAATGGCAGTGGTACCCTCTATTAAACTTTAAAAATAAGTAAATGAAAAAAATAAGCAAAAGATGGAGGAAACATCTCATTTCCACTGGTGGTCCTGGCACTGAAGATACAGCGAGGAAGAAGTCTCACCTTCTCCCTGAAACACTCCTGGCCAAGAGGCTCTGGCTGTTCAGAACCCATAACCAACTAGGGTGGGAGAGAGTGGGCTTTGGGGCAGGCTGGGGCTCTTGTCACCATTCTTTATCCTACACAGACTGGCAAAGAGTCAAGGTCATGGTGATAGATGTTTACACTGAAATACAGAGCAAGAAAACATATCCTGTAATTAACTCTTAGCCAAGAAGGACCTATAATGTGCACAGGATCCTATAGGCTCAAGAGTTCCAGAAAGAAACAGCGATACAACAACACAAAACAGCCAAAGATCACTGCGTGTCTGGCCGTTGGGACAGTGAGTATCCCAGGCCTGTAAAGTGTGGTGAGCCACAGGCTCAAGTCAGGAAGGTGCTGGGGCGTGGGGTGTCTGTCAGGCTGGGAGGAAGCACTTGGACTTCATCCCAGAGCCTATGGGGAGCTAGTGAAGGTCTGTATGGATAGAAATGGCATACTTGAATTTTCATTTGTAGATCACCCACCAATAGTATAGAAGATGGATTGGAACAAGGACCCAGGCCAGTTAATGGGGCTTAGGATGCTGGGAGCCTAACCTCTGCCTGCAATAACAGACAAAACCAAGAAGTGTATTTACTAAAAAGAATAAACAGTGCTCGGTGAATGGTGAGAGGACCAGGGAAGAAACAGGGATAAGCAATAGGCTTGCGGCCAGCAGAAAAAGGAGCCAATCCCTGATAACGCAACATGCAAGGAACTGGGGACGGGTGGGGACCAAGTGACCACAGATCAGAAGTGGCTGAATTTCAGTGCCATGGAGAGAGAGCTGGGTCTTTGGTTTAAGAGCTGCCTACTACTCCCTGTGACGGTGGTGGGGAGGCCTGCTGGGATGGTGGGGGATCAGGAAGCCTCTCTAGGCCTTGGAACACCCAGAGCTGCTCTCTAGGGACACTGCTGTGCCTGAGACAGCCTGGTGAGAGTCACTTCCACTACTACGCCCCCGTTAATGTCTGTTAGTTTCAAGTGAACATCCGGCAGCTGTCACTTGCTCTTTGTGGATCATATAACCTTTCAATCAATGTTGTCTGAAGAATGGAAAAAGATCACATGGGTTATTTCCTTACCATTCCCACTAGGTGAAAAAAGCAAACAAACAAATCACCTAGCAAATTGCAGGTGATGAAGAAATGCTTGCCACTCTTGTTTGGGGACTCTCTGCTGCTTCCTGAACCCCCGGCCCTGGCCAGAGCACTCTGCTCACAGCAGCTGTGGGCCATGTACTCTTCTCTGCTCCGCGACTGCCTTCTGCAATGGAGCTGTGACGAGGGCCTTCTGATGACATTTTGAAGAGTATTTGAGACTTTAGCTTGGTGGGCCATTCATACATTCAAGAAGAAGTCATGAAACATTGACTATACGGACAGAGCTGTGCACAAAACTCCAAAGGCCCAGCTCTCGATGGGCTTACACATTAGTGAGGGGAACAGAAACTACAGAAATAAGAACAGAACGCAGTGTCATGAGCTGTTAAGAGTCATGGATGAAAATCGAGAAGGTTTTAGGAAGCAGGAGCCCATCAGAATCCTGGGCATTCAGGGCCGCAGTCAAGAAGACTGAGACTCACCTGAGGGTGGAAATAGGACAGTTTGGACCTCAGTGCACAAAAGGTCCGGACAGTGAATCTGAGTGGCCAGGAAATACAATCAGTAGGTTGACAAGAGGTTAATTGTTCATTCCATTAAAAAAAAATACTTTTTAGACCGGGTGCAGTGGCTCACATTTGTAATCCCAGCACTTTGGGAGGCTGAGGCAGGTGAATCATGAGGTCAGGAGTCTGAGACCAGCCTGGCCAACATGGTGAAACCCAGTCTCTGCTAAAAATTAA
>NW_016107418.1:5435373-5475629 GCF_001604975.1 Cebus imitator
AAAAAAGAAAATTAGCCAGGTGTGGTGGTGCACACCTGTAATTTCAGCTACTATGGAGGCTAAGGCAGAAGAATCACTTGAACCCAGGTGGCAGAGGTTGCAGTGAGCTGAGATCACACCATTGCACTCCAGCCTGGGAGACAGAGCAAGACACCATCTTGGAGAAACAAAAAAAAAAAAGAAAAGAAGAATTTTGAGGCCAAAATTTAAAAGACAAGAGATTCCACAAGAAAATGCTGTTTTCTAGGTTCTTTTAAAATGTTATAGTGTCTGGGAGTTCTGACCCCATGTTCCCACTGAACCTGTTACCCCCAAGAAGTAAACATACATGCTCTTGGTAAGGTGCCTCCCAGTCTCTACTGTCTCCCTGATACTGGGATACCAAGCATCACTGTCATTTAGCATGTACTGTTTTTTTCTCTGGACCCACTTCGCCATTAAAAGTGGGAATAAAAATGACCAAGGCGGCTATAAGTTTCTAGTTTGGAGACAGGGATCTCCTTAGAGCACTCCATGATGTTCCTGCCCCACAGGCTCGTGCTGCCCCACTCCTCATGAGCCCTATTCTCTGTGATTTGTAACAAGACAGAACTCATCCCAAACAGTAGTCCAATCAGGCATCCCAAATATAGCATGCCCCAAACTGAGTTCCTGGTCCCATCCCTCCGAAGCCTGTGTGCCCCTGCATGGAATAGTTATGGAACACCAGCCAGAGAAACATAGCAGTGAACATTTCTATCTATTCTAGTCCAGGACAGCTCCATCCTTCCAGCTATTCAAATTAAGAATATCATGCTCATTCTTCTTCCTTTCTGTCATACCCCATATATTCAGCCAATCAGCAAATAAGGCCGCCTGTGCCTCTGAAATGCATCTAGACCCTGATCATATCTCACCAGGCCACTGCTAGGGTCATCTCCCTCGCCTGGACCATCAGAGCAGCCTCCTGAACTGTCCCTGGGCCTCCACCCAGCAGAAACCCTGTTACCATGGAAGGCAGGTCCTGTCACTGCGCTCAAAGTCCTCTGAAGCTTCTGGTTTCCACCTGAATAAGAGCCGAGGACCCTCTGATGGCTGGCTAGGCCCAGTACCCCTCTGACCTTGTCTTGTGCCAAGGCCCCCACTAACTTTCTGCTTTTCTTCTTACAGGCTGACATGCGCCCCTTCTCCCAGATTTCCATGCGGCTGACTCCACCTCAATGTGGCTCCTTAGGGAGGCCCTCTGGAATGCCCCCGTTTAAAATCAACACTTCCCCATGCAAACTCCTTATTTCCCTTTCCTGCTTTATTTCCCTCAAGGCATATACCATGTTCCGCTTTCGACATCTTTTACTGACACATTTTGCTCACTGTCTCCCTCCCCACTAGGGATTTCCTGGCTGTCTTTTTCACGATCGTTATCTTCAAGGCTGAGGACACAGCCTGGCCTGCAGAGTATCTTCACAATCTTTACTGAATGAAAGAATGACATAAAAAAGGTAAAGATGGGAAGCAGGGAGTCCAGTTCCGAGACTATGCCAACTCCCACATATCCAATCGACCTGGATGGAGAGAGCAGCAGGACTGAAGGCTTTATAGAAGCAAAGGGGACTGGGCTTGGAAACTGAGTGTGAAGCCCTGGCAGGGGCTGTTTCTAAGGCTGTCACCTCCAACTACAACTTCCCAGCCTTCACAAAGTTGCAGCAGGCCAGAGGGTGAGAGGATAGGACGGGTTGGGGAGGAAGCATAGGCAGGAGCAGTCCATTTTTAAGCAGGTTAATTAAATGAGTTGATTAATATATATATAAATACATTCTTCTCAGGTATAATTCAAAGACAACTTTCAAGGTTTAAATTATTTCTAAATCTAATAAGCCCAGAGACTCAAAAGAGCTCAAATTCACTCAGCATTTATGCTACAGGTTACATGCCATGCTCCAGAGCAAAAGGAAAATTATAAACACCAGGAATATGTGGGAAATGATGATTTGCAGAAGACCAGAGTGTCCCCAGTGCTTGAAACTATGTGGAGAACAAAAAAGGAGAAGTGGCTCTGTTTTCCAGACTTACATTTAATAGGTTCTAAATCCAGCACAGATTTGACCTTTGCTTTAAATAGATTTTCTTGGAGAGGAGGGAAGAAAACATTGATTCATCCGAGACTCCTGAACGACCTACTGTTCACATTACTTGGAATAAAGTCTGCTTTAAATCAGAATTCTTGAGACACAGAAATAAATATACCAAGAGGTTTCCAATTTTGTGCTTTCACCAACTGATTATTTTCATTCACAACAGTGGACGAACTCGATATGGTCTTTCCAGAAGAAGGCCATCGCGGCTGAGCAGAGCACGCGGCAGAATCAATCAGATCAATGCAAGCAGGCTCAGACTTCAGCTTGTCTTGAGATCAACACTTCCATTTGAAAAAATAAGAGAAGTATGTGAAATGGAGATGACTATTCAGGGCTTTCCAAGGCCTGAGTTAATTTAGCAACATTTGGGGAATAAAGGAAATGCAGGAGCAAAAATATTTCCAGTAAGAATGAAAAAGGTTAAACCAGAATCATTCAATACTAGGACTGTTCACACAGTAAACTTGAAACATACATATTTCCCACTCTGCTAAGTGCAGGCAATAAGATCAAAGTCATACACTCAAGGGCTAACTAGCTGGTTAATATATTATCCTGGACAGAAACCTTTTTATTATAACTTATTTGTTAGCAATTTTGTTTCCTCTCAAACCTTTTAATAATCTCGTTATTTTCTATCATAGTCATAAGACAGTTGGAGAAACAAATAAAAATAGAAATCTGCTTTACTATTTGATTCTCTTTAAGGAAGAAATATAAAAATGTACTTTGTGTTTGTGTACCATGCAAATACATGACCCAAGGGCACCAGGCAGGTAAAAAAGATATGCCAGGATATTAAGGAGTAGTGAGGACTGTGGCAAACTGGAAAGTGCCTGCCTCCACCTAATGATATTTACGGTGCTGTCCAAACAAAACTCCACTGCAGCCTAAACTTGGCCTTCTTTACCATCAATTTGCCCAAAATCAAAAATGATTAGAGACTCATAATAAAAAAAAGGAAATGATAGTTTGCATAGCATTTTGTTGTTGTTCTTTAAACTCTGAACAACACTTTAACAGGCTTTCACAGAAGCCACCATTTGTAATTCCACATGGCTCCTACCTCCCCCTACTGGTTAGAGGAAAGCAAGAGCATCCTAGCACTTTAGCTGAGATGAGAATTCATTCCTGCCAACAATCATTTCAGAGCTCCAATGATAAGAATAAAACACAAGGAGGACTTCCACCAAAATGGCCAAATAGGAACAGCTCTGGAACACAGTTCCCAAAGAGAGCAACGCAGAAGGTGAGTGATCCCCACATTTCCAACCGAGGTACCAGGTTCATATCGATAGGACTGGTTGGACAGTGGGTGTAGCCCAAGGGGGGCAAACTGAGACAGGGTGGGGCACTCCCTCACCCCAGAAGTGCAATAGGCCGGAGGACCACCCCTCCTACCCAACAGAGGCCACTGGGGACTTTTCTGGTCACACTCGCCACTCCGGTTCAGATACTGCGCTACTCCCCGGCATCTTCACAGCCTACAGACCAGGAGCTTCCCACTGGCCTGACAAGTGCCAGGGGTTTCCAGCACAAATCTGGGTGGCCCTTTTAACTGGCTCCTGAAACACCTGCGAGACAGAGCCACCCATTCCCCTGAAAAAAAGGGGGCTGCAGGCAGGGAGACAAGTGTTCTGGCTTGGCGGGTCCCACACCTACAAAGACCAGCAAACTGAAACCCACTGGCTTGAGAGTTTCACAGCCAGCAGAGCAGTTTGAGCTCAACCCCAGACAGTCAAACGTGGTGGGGGTAAGGGCATCTGCCATTACCAAGGCAGTCTGCCATTATCGAGGCAGTTCTAACCTTGCCTGTGTAAACAAAACCCCAAAGAAGTTTACATAACAGTTGAGCCGAGCCCGCAGCAGCTCAGCAATGCCTCTGCAGGCAGACTGTGACTAGACTTCCTTGCTAGGCAGGGCATCTCTGAAAATGGGAGTAGCCCATCAGGGACTCATAAATAAAGCCCCACCTTCCTGGGACAGAGCACCTGGGAAAACGGGCAGTTGTGAGCTCTGCTGCAGCAGACTTAAACGTCCCTGCTCAGCAGCTCTGAAAGGAGCAACGGAGCTCTCAGTACAGCACTTGAGCTCTGAAAAGGGACAGACTACCTCTCCTCAAGTGGCCCCCTGACCCCTGTATATCCAAAGAGCCACCTCATACAGGAGAGCTCTGGCTGACATTTGATGGGTACCCTTCTGGGACAAAGCTACCAGAGGAAGGAACAGGCAGCAATCCTTGCTGTTCTGCTGCCCCCGCAGGTGATATACAGGCAAGCAGGGTCTGGAGTAGACCTCCAGCAGTCCTGCAGCAGAGGGGCCTGACTGTTAGAAGGAAAACTAAAAAAGAAATAGCTTCAACATCAACAGAAAGGACGTCCACTCAGAAACCCCATCTGAAAGTCACCAATGTCAAAGACCAAAGGTAGATAAATCCACAAAAATGGGAAGAAACCAGAGCAAAAAGGATGAAATCACCAAAAACCAGAATGCTCCTCTTCCTCCAAGGGATCACAACTTCTCAAAAGTAAGGGAACAAAACTGGATGCAAAATGAGTTTGATGAATTGACAGAAGAAGGCTTCAGAAGGTAAGTAATAACAAAATTCTCTGAGCTAAAGGAACATGCTCTAACCCAAAGCAAAGAAACTAAGAACCTTGAAAAAAGGTTACACGAAATGCTAACTGGAATAACCAGCATAGAGAAGAACAGAAATGACTTGATGGAGCTAAAAAACACAGCACGAGAACTTCAGGAAACATACATAAGTTTCAGTAGCCAAATTGATGAAGCAGAAGAAAGGATATCAGTGATTGAAGATCAACTCAATGAAATAAAATGAGAAGGCAAGATTAGAGAAAAAAGAGTGAAAAGAAATGAACAAAGCCTCCAAGAAATACGGGATTATGTGGAAAGATCTAATCTATGTTTGATTGATATACCTGAATGTGGCAGAGAGAATGAATCCAAGCTGGAAAACACTCTTCAGGATATTATCCAGGAGAACTTCCCCAACCTAGCTAGGCAGACCAACATTCAAATACAGGAAATACAGAGATCACCACAGAGATATTCCTCAAGTAAAGCAACGCCAAGGCACATAATCGTCAGATTCACCAGGGTTGAAATGAAGCAAAAATGCTAAGGGTAGACAGAGAGAAAGGTCAGGTTACCCACAAAGGGAAGCCCATCAGACTCACAGCAGATCCCTTGATAGGAACCCTACAAGCCAGAAGAGAGTGGGGGCCAATATTCAACATCCTTAAGGAAAAGAACTGTCAACCCAGAATTTTATAACCAGCCAAACTAAGCTTCATAAGTGAAGGAGAAATAAAATCCTTTATGGACAAGCAATTGCTGAGAGATTTCATCACCACCAGGCCTGCCTTACAATACCTATTGAAGGAAGCACTAAACACGGAAAGGAACAACCAGTACCAGCAACTTGCAAACACGTACCAAATGGCAAAGACCAACGACTCAATGAAGAAACCGCGTCAATTAATGGGCAAAACAACCAGCTAGCATCAAAATGGAAGAATCAAATTGACACATAACAGTATTAACCTTAAATGTAAATGGGCTAAATGCCCCAATCAAAAGACACAGACTGGCAAATTGGATAAAAAGTCAAGAACCATCAGTGTGCTGTATTCAGGAGACCCATCTCACATGCAGAGACACACACAGACTCAAAATAAAGGGATGGAAGAAGATTTACCAAGCAAATGGAGAGCAAAAAAAAAAAAAAAAGCAGGGGTTGCAATCCTCATCCCTCATAAAATGGGCTTTAAACCAACAAAGATCAAAAGAGACAAAGAAGGGCATTATATAATGATAAAGGATCAATGCAACAAGAAGAGCTAACTATCCTAAATATATATGCACCCAATACAGGAGAACCCAGATACATAAAGCAAGTTCTTAACAACCTACAAAGAGACCTAGACTCCCACACAATAATAGTGGGAGACTTTAATCCTCCACTGTCAATATTAGACAGATCAATGAGACAGAAAATTAACAAGGATATCCAGGACTAGAACTCAGATCTGAACCAAGCTGATCTATTAGACATCTACAGACTCTCCACCCCAAATCCACAGAATATACATTATTCTCAGCACCACATCACACTTACTATAAAATTGACCACATAATAGGAAGCAAATCACTCCTCGGCAAATGATAAGATTAGAAATCACAACAAACAGTGTCTCAGACCACAGTGCAATCAAATTAGAACTCAGGATTAAGAAACTCAGTCAAAACTGCACAACTACATGGAAATTGAACAAACTGCTCCTGAATGACTACTGAGGAATGACTACAGATAAATAATGACATGAAGGCAGAAATAAAGGTATTCTTCAAAACCAATGAGAAAGAAGACACAATATACCAGAATCTCTGGGACACATTTAAAGCAGTGTCTAGAGGGCAACTTAAAGTACTAAATGCCCACATGAGAAGCAAGGAAAGATCTAAAATCGACACCCTAACATCACAATTAAAAGAACTAGAGGAGCAAGATCAAACAAATTCAAAAGCTAGAAGACAAGAAATAACTAAGATCAGAACAGAATTGAAGGAGATAGAGACATAAAACCCCTTCAAAAAATCAATACATACAGGGGCTGATTTTTGGAAAAGATCAACAAAATAAATAGACCACTAGCTGGACTAATAGAAAAGAAGAGAGAGAAGAATTGAATAGATGCAATAAAAAATGATAAACAGGATATCACCACCGATTCCACAGAAATACAAACTACCATCAGAGATCACTACAAACAGCTCATTACACATAAACCAGTAAATCTAAAAGAAATGGATAAATTCCTGAACCCTTACACTTTTCCAAGACTAAACCAGGAAGAAGTTGAATCCTTGAATAGACCAATAACAAATCAACCAAAAAAAAAAAAAAAAATCCATGTCCAGACGGGTTCACAGTCAAATTCTACCAGACTTACAAAGAGGAACTGGTACCATTCCTTCTGCAACTATTCCAAACAATACGATAAGAGGGAATCCTCCCTAACTCATTTTATGAGACCAACATCATCCTGATAACAAAACCTGGCAGAGACACAACTAGAAAAGAAAATTTCAGGCCAACATCCATGATGAATATCAACGCAAAAATCTTCAATAAAATACTGGCAAACCAAATGCAACAGCACATCAAAAAGCATACCTATCATGATCAAATAGGCTTCATCCCAGGGATGCAAGGCTGGTTCAACATATGCAAATCTATAAATGTAATCCATCACATAAACAGAACCAAACACAAAAACCACATGATCATCTCAATAGATACAGACAAGGCCTTCAACAAAATTCAACAGTCCTTTATGCTAAAAACTCTTAATAAACTAGGTATCAATGGACTGTATCTCAAAATAATAAAAGCTATTTATGACAAACCCACAGCCAATATCATACTGAATGGGCAAAAACTGGAAGCATTCCCTTTGAAAGCTGACACTAGACAAGGGTGCCCTCTCTCCCCATTCCTATTCAACATAGCATTGGAAGTTCTAACCAGAGCAATCACGCAAGAAAAACAAATAATGGATATTCAATTAGGAAAAGAGGAAGCCAAATTGTCTCTATTTGCAGAAGACATGATTGTATATTTAGAAGACCCCATTGTCTCAGCCCAAAATCTCCCTAAGATGATAAGCAACTTCAGCAAAATCTCGGAATATTTATATAATTATTTATAAAATCAATGTGCAGAAATCACAACCATTCCTATACACCAATAACAGACAAACAGAGAGCCAAATCATGAGCGAATTCCCATTCACAATTGCTACAAAGAGAATAAAATACCTAGGAGCACACCTAACAAGGAACTTGAAGGACCTCTTCAAAGAGAACTACAAACCACTGCTCAAGGAAATCAGAGAGGACACAAACAGATGGAAAAACATTCCATGCTCATGGTTAGGAAGAATCAATATCATGAAAATGGCCATACCGCCCAAAGTAATTTACAGATTCAATGCTATTCCCATCAAGCTACTACTGACCTTCTTCACAGAACTGGAAAAAACAATCTTAAACTTCATATGGACCAAAAAAGAGCCCGTATAGCCAAGAGAATCCCAAGCAAAAAGAACAAAGCAGGAGGCATCACGCTACCTGACTTCAAACTATACTACACAGTAATCAAAACAGCATGGTACTGGTACCAAAACAGAGATACTGACCAGTGGAATGGAACAGAGGCCTCGGAAGTAATGCCACACACCTACAACCATCTGATCCTTGACAAACCTGACAAAAACAAAAAATGGGGAAAGGATTCCCTGTTCAATAAATGGTGTTGGGAAAAAACTGGCTAGCCATGTGCAGAAAGCAGAAACTGGACTCCTTCCTTACACTTTATATAAAAATTAACTCCCATGGTTTAAAGATTTAAAATCAAGACCTAACACCATAAAAACCCTAGAAGAAAACCTAGGCAAAACCATTCAGGATATAGGCATAGGCAAGGTCTTCATGACTAAAACACCAAAAGCAATGACAACAAAAGCCAAAATAGACAAATGGTATCTAATTAAACTTAAGAGCTTCTGCACAGTGAAAGAAACGATCATTAGAGTGAACAGACAACCAACAGAATGGGGGAAAACTTTTGCAAGCTACCCATCTGATAAAGCACTAATATCCAGAATCTACAAAGAACTAAAACAAATATACAAGAAAAACCAAACAAGCTCATCAAAAAGTGGGCAAAGGATATGAACAGACGCTTTTCAAAAGAAGACATTTACACAGCCAACAAGCATAAAAAAATGCTCAT
The DNA here is from genome assembly GCF_001604975.1 of Cebus imitator. Lineage (NCBI taxonomy): Eukaryota > Metazoa > Chordata > Mammalia > Primates > Cebidae > Cebus > Cebus imitator. The sequence goes on from NW_016107418.1 coordinate 5,444,308, forward strand.
CATCACTGGTCATTAGAGAAATGCAAATCAAAACCACAGGCAATCATTAAAAAAATCTGGAGACAACAGATGCTGGAGAGGGTGTAGAGAAACAGGAATGCTTTTACACTGTTGGTAGGAGTGTAAATTAGTTCGACCATTGTGGAAGACAGTGTGGCAATTCCTCAAGGACCTAGAAATAGAAATTCCATTTGACCCAGCAATCCCATTACTGGTTATATACCCAAAGGAATGTAAATCTTCCTATTATAAAGACACATGTACATGTATGGTCATTGTAGCATTGTTTACAATAGCAAAGATTTGGAACCAACCCAAATGTCCGTCAATGATGGACTGGATAAAGAAAATAGGGCACATATACACCATGGGATACTGTGCAGTCATAAAAAGGATGAGTTCATGTCCTTTGCAGGGACATGGATGAACCTAGAAACCATCATTCTCAGCAAACTGACACAAGAACAGAAAACCAAACACCGCATGTTCTCATTCATAAGTGGGTGTTGAACAATGAGAACACATGGACATAGGGAATGGAACATGACACAGTGGGGTCTGTTGCGGGGTGAGGGGCTAGGGGAGCGATAGCAGTGGGTGGGGAGATTGGGGAGGGATAACATTAAAAGAGATACCTAATGTAGGTAATGGAGTGATGAAGGCAGCAAACCAGCATGTCATGTGTGTACCTATGTAAGAGTCCTGCAAGATCTGCACATGTACCCCAAAACTTAAAGTAAATTTTAAAAAAGAATAAAATAGAAATGTGTAGACTGAAACCCACATAAGTATTAGTCCACACACATAAAATTACACACAAAATCTAGTAGAATTATATGACTCTACTATGAAATCAATGATTTTGAGTAACTTAAATGTGTCTACAACTAATAAGCAAGAGGACCAACTAAGTCTATGAGGACACCAGTGATGTGGGAACTGCATGCAAATTGCTCACCTACAGCCTCAACCACAACCTCACCTTGGGTGGCTGTAGCTGCTAGCAGCTTACTAAGGGCAATGTGCTAACGTGAGGCCCCTCCTTCAAGCTGTTTCCTGGCCTATTTCATCCTATACACCATTACTAAAATAACCTCAAATTGTAATATTAGCAAGTCACTTTTCTGTTTAAGGTCTTTCACTCTCTATGTATATCTTATCAAATGCAATACTTTGAAATCCATTTAATGCTTGCTTTCTGGGTTTGTTTTATGTTTTACATTATTAAAGCTTTCAACCTTTTATGGTAAATGACCACAGAATCTCTCCCCACTTGCGTGAAGAATTTTTTCCTGAAAACCCAAAGCAAGCCTATTAGGTGTAAAAGAAAGCCATAAATGTACATGAAACAAGCCAGAAGGAAACTGGCTTATACTGTAGGCCAACCCTGAGCTCCAACCCGTGAGAGTACTACCTCATAGTTCTAAAGTAATCTACCCACCTAGGGGGGCAGATGGGGTAGGGAGTTCAGGGAATGCTTTAATGTTGTTGTAAACCAATACACATATGTGAATCCTCAGGGCAGGCCTAGCAGTATAAGAACTTTGGGGAAAGGCATCCTGCAGCTGAGAACCAGGTTCAACATTCTTCAGGCTGTAACTCAATCAGCCAGCCTGCAGAAACTCCGCGAATAACGGCTTTCTGGAGAAAGCCAGCAGAGAAGCCTTCCAGAGAGCCAGTGGTATGCCCCATCAAGAGAAAATAACTTGCAATAAAGAAGGTGGGGAAAATTACTCTTGTATGAGCTTTAAGAGTCTTCATGACAGATGAGGAGAACTGTGGCCAATTAAAGCAGCGCTACAGCTAAGAAAAACAACTGCTGGGGAGCATGCCAGGCTGCTCCAACCTCTCAGGCTGGAAGGTGACTGAAGTCCCAGACTCAGACTCAGGGGAAGGATTTTATTCCTGATTATCATCTCTCAAAACAATAAGGTGTTTGCAGAGGAGCTGGGAGACAGGATCTGATTAACAGGGAAACCTACAATAAGAGTGGAAGGTGGAGAAGACGGAGCATGACAATGGAGTGCAGCTACCAGATACGAGCATCTTCATGAGAGCTGCATGGAACCTCTTACTCCAAAAAAGTCTACATTACAGAGAATGGCGATTGCCTTTTTAAAAATTTTGCTTTCCTTCAGCTATAATTACACAGAGAAATGGATATGCAGTAATTTTTCTTCTATCTGACATGTTTTTCTTCAATGCATCGGCCAAGGACCACAGTGCTCTCAGCCTGAGTTCTATTCCAATGCCATCACCTGATGGGGACCCATCACTCTATCAGTTACAGGGCAAACCAGACCACATCCAAAGCAGTCGGTCCCAAGTCTTCCTTTGTTCTCAACTATTTTTAAGGATAGGTAAGAATGGTACAAACCACTGCGGGTTGTTCCCCACCCCCAACAACATCTAAGATCATCATTTTCACATATCTTTGGGACACAAATCATTTGGAGGTGTTTTCGCAGAGTTGTCTTTGTTAGGGAGTCAGAGGGAAGTAAAAAGAGAAAAATTAAATACTCATATCTAAGAAGGAGGAAACAAACCTGTTCTCAAGTTCAGACTGGCTCTATTTCTCTTTTTCTACAAGGAGAAATTTTTTATTGTTGCAGGAGTGGCCACTCCTGTAATCTGCCTGGAGACATCCCAGACCAGCTCCCTGCCTGCACATTTTCCTGCATGGACTGTACAAGAGGCCCCATGCCCTAACCCTGCAACGTCAGGACTGGAGAGTACACACAGCACATGCCATCATCCAGAACTATGTACATGCCAACTACTGAAGAGTGTGGGAAAATTAAACACTAAGTGAGGGGTATACAAACATTTAATTCTGCACTCAATATGGGAAAAATCTTCTAAAATGTTAACATTAATCCCCAAATCATTTTCTAATGCAAAAGAAGCTTCAGGCTAACAAATTAAAGACACTCATTTCATCGTATTGAACTGTCTGGAGTCATGGGAGGGGGAGAGACTGTCGAGCATGTGGGTGTCTGCACACTCTCTACATCCTCAATATTGTCAAGTCTGTTCCCTTGGACATAGATTTTCCTTTGCTTTTTTTTTTAAACGGTTCGCCAACTCTTTCAAGACTTTTCTCCAGAAAGCAGGAAGCCATTCTAGAATTTCTAGTTTTCCTAGAGGGCCTTGCTAAAGGAATTAGTCACTTCAATTCCAATTGTTTCCCTCTCTTCAGAAAAATATGCTGAACTACATTGTTTGATTGAGTTGTCTGCAATAAGAAGTCTTTAAGGTAGGAAGTGGGAGGCACCTGCCAATCTGATCAGTTCAACCTAAAGTCCTCCATTCTATTTAAATATATAGTGTCCCTTTCATAATACCTCTAAAAGAAACCAAACGCCCACACCAACTGCAAACTAAACCCAAATGCTAGGAACTTACAGGCTTGGGCCGCTGAGATAAATACAAACATGGTTGTAGAGGGCACCTTGATGGCAATGGCAAAATTCCCTCACTTTGCTTTCAAAGAGACTGAGGTACAAGGAGCCTTAGGATGACATGAGCAGTTAGCTATGAAGGCTACAGAACACGCTGTCTCTCCGTGTTGTTCCCCACATTTTCAGTCTTGCATCCATGATTCCTACTATGCTGGTCTCCATGATCTTCGTTTCGGCTTCCCTTGAGCCATGGTATCAGTTTCCCAGGGCTGCCACAACTAAGTACCACAAACTGGGTAGCTTAAAACAACAGAAAATTACTCTCTCACAGCTCCTGGGGCTGGAAATCTGAATTCAAGGTAGTAGAGACATACTCCCTCTGAAACCTGTAGGGAAGATCTTTCCTAGCCTCTTCCTCATTTCTGGTGACTGGCTGCCAGTTCCTTAGTACACAGCTGCAGCTAACTTCCATCTCGGCTCCATCATTGCATGGTGATTTCCCTATATGTGTGAATCTCTTCCCTCTTGTTAGAAGGACATCAATTACTGCGTGAAAGCCTCACCCTGTGAACTCATCCTAACTAATCTGCCATGATTCTATTTCCAAATCAGGTCACACTCTAAGGTACTGGGCAGGGGGGTTTAGGACTCAACCCCTCAGCATTTCTTTTCAAAGGTAGAATCCCACCCACAAAAGCTACATGAGCATAGTCACATCCAAGAACCTAGAGCATGAAATTTCTCTCTCACACAATTTCTGCCCCCACTTTAATTTCACCTGTCTTGTTTTGAAAAAGTGTTTTGTTCTATCACTCTAGACCAATATTTTTCAGCTTGACCCACCTCTCCAATCACCCTGAACTTCCTGAAGACTGATGCTGTCCTAATTCCCTTGACTTCCTATTTTTTCTAATCCACAATCAACAATCTGTGTTCTCAACTCCATTTACAGATAATTGAAGAAGATACTGACAATGTCAACTGGTCTCATCTTCATGCCACTAGCCTGGAATGGGCCCGGGATGGTATCCTTCACCCAGGCCTCTCCCGACCATCCTTAACAATGACCACCTTAGTTTCAGAGCACTGATTGGTTATTTCAAAATAATATATTCAAATCTTTACTGTGTGCTAGCAGGCATTTAGCTTATCTTCAGGTGTCTATGGGATACAAGATTAATACAATCCCTAAACTCCAAGAATTGAAGTATGTGAAAAATATGAACACATAAGCATGTAATGCTAACAGTCATAAGTATCATGGCCACCATACAAGCAGGTAGGAAAACTACACTTGCCCTGAGGAAGACCTAACAACCAATGAAGTCAGATCGCATTATCTGCCCCATAAGTTTATCCCTGGCCTTCTTCTAATGCTACACGGCTGCCTGGGTGATAAACATTCTATTGTAAAACCTCAAACGCTGCTCCTGGTGGTTGGGTCTCAAACCCAGCCTCAATTTTTTCTCTGTGCTTACAACCAGAATGTCCTGTTACCATTTTCTATCAGGATGTTCTAGTAGTATAGAGAATTTAGTAAGTCCAAAACAAAGCCTATCATCTTCATTCCAGTAGTTCCCTCTTTCTGCCTCTAGGTTAATTTTGCCACCATTCTCTCAACCACTCAAACCCAGAACCCCACTATCTTTTCCAAGCCTTCTTTCTCCTTCATCCTGTTGCCTTCCTTCCATTGCTTACCTGGTTTCCAAGTGTAATTTTAAAATTCTAATTAGAAGCCTTTCTGACTGTTGTCTCCCTAGTTTTTCCATGATCGTATTCTTGATTCATGTTGTCATTAAGTCACAGTGATGACTGTGAAGATATCTTCACTGGGTTATCTTTCTGCAAATCTCTGCTCCTGCAGCCCAACTTACAAATAGCCCGCATTTTTGTAGCATACTACAGCTTACTGCAGGCTTTCACATACATCGCTTTCGTCCACACAGCAGCCTCCAGTGATAAGGAGATTAATAATTATTCTCCTCATTTTTCTCCTCATTTTATGAAGAAGCCAACAGGCTGAAAGGTGAACTGACTTGCCCAAGGTCACAGAGCAAGTGAGTGGCACACCTACAATTCAAACCGATGACTAGTTTCCAAGGTAGAGTTGCCCAGATATCCTGCTGCCAAAGTTGTCTTTACAAACAGCAAGGATTTATCAGGTCTCTACTGCATAAAATGTGTGCCAGAAGGCAAGCTGCCACCCAGGAGCTGTCGTGCAGGGCCAGCTCCTCTGTTTGACTCCACCAGTCCAGCCCTCCTGCCTCAGAAGAACCCCACCCACAGGCTCACTCTCAGGGCTGGAGGCGGCACTGGAGAAAAGTCCCAGAGCTGCCCCAGCGACATTTACCTTGGCATCTGGGGTCTAGAGAATTCAATCAACACAGCAGCTCCCCTGTGGGGCCTTTTGATTCTATAAACTCAGCAATACTCCTGGCCACGTCCTCCACCTGCTACCAGCCTGTCAGTAAGTACGTCTACCCTTCTCCCTGGCCTACTATCTGCCTTCTTTTGTTGCTGAAACAACCACCTGAGGCACAGAACTCTGTTTTCCCCATACTCCACAACCACTAGTTTGGTGAGCCCAGCCTTCCCAGAGGCAACAAATGTTTAACAGAATCCATTAATCGCCAAGTGCCTTGGCAGGTGTTAGGGACACAGAGTTGAAGGCCAAGTTCTTGTCATCAAGAACCACCTGCACCTCCATTACTTATCCACTCTATCTTCTGGGACGCCTGAGCTATCACGAGTCATGTTCTGTTCCTCTTAAAGTTCTTAAATTCCTGCGTTCTTTTCATCATTAAAATCTGACTTTCTATAAAGGTACTGCTTGCCTCAGAATCCTCTATATGTTCCTCACTCCCTCTCATTTGGACAAGTTCACCACAGTGCTCCTTCTAGAATCTGTGGACCACTAACTCTCATCATCAGTCCTCTGAAGTCCGAAGCCCACACCATCCACTAACACCCCTGCTCCCATCTGCTTTGCAAGGAGTGAATCCACTCCTTCATCTTCTCTTTTTGAGGACAGAGGAGACTGAAATGTTTGAATTCAAACACAGACTGAAGACCATGAGAACATACTCCCCTACAGAAAACTATCACAGAGTATACAGGCCACCTATCTCTTTCCCGTTGTCCTCTATTCACCTTACACTTCACCAAAACTAAGATCTTCTATACTCCTCAAATTGATCTTCATGTTCATACATTATCCCAGAGCTACCGGGACCACCTCCTGTCTGTACAAGTGTCATGCCTTCTTCAGAAGGGAATTAAATGTCTACCGCCACCCATGTCTCACATGAGTTATACCAACATGGATTTTCTTGACTACCTTCTGCATTCTCCCTTCTAATAAATTCTATTCAATGAGATGGCAAAATTTGGGAAAGTTTATAGGCCAGGCTAACAAGTTCACATGTAAATTCTTAAAGTAATTGAAAACCATATGGGTCTAGATCAGTGTTGTCCAAAAAAACTTTCTAGAATGTTCGAAATGTCCTGGACTGTTCGTAGGTGGCTACTGAACACTTGAAATGTGGTGAGTTCACCTGAGGAGGTAAAGCCTTGATTTTATTTAACGTTAATTAATTTGAATTTAAATAGCCTCATGTGGCTAGCAGAGACCATAGTGGGCAGCAGATGCCACAATAAAAGAGTTTTTAAAAGGTGAGTCTGCTGCAGTAGGATGAAAGATGATGTGCTGGGTGTTTGGCCAGAGAATCCTGTCCCAGGCAATGATCTGGGCCAAAGATTTCCCTTCCTCTAGAAAGAAAAAGATAAATTCCTCTTCCCTAGCACAAAGGCACTAGGAAAAGAAAAACAAAAAAAGGAGTTGGAAGTTTCCTAAATCCCTTCAAAAGAACAAGACTACAAAACATAAAACACCTTTTTGTTTAGGAGTCTTAACTTGTCAAATTGAGAGTTGACTATTGAATAACCCTATCAACAAGAGATTTTAATCGACTACTAATATATTTATATTTTCATCAAGTCAAACATAAAAATAATTTCCAGAAGGAATATATAAAAATTTTAAAAATCACTTGATATGTTGTCTGTCTTTTCCTTTCCACTTGGCAAATTTCAACTTTTTTTTATTTTGGCGCAGGTAAAATAAGAACTTTCTGGTGAGACAAAGCTGGTTAAGCTGGTTGGGTAGTGTGAGGTACTCACATGCAATAAAGTGTGTGGTCAGGACAATGACTGCAATGTCCTGAGGCAGAGTTCACGTGTGGTCTCGGAACTCAATTAGACGTCACGCTTCTGCAGAGCCCTGAGAAGACTTGGTTATTTCCCTGCCATCCTCCACCTCTCATGAGGTCTTCACCTTTCCAGACAACTCAAGCCAGGGGAAGAGCTACTGAGATATCCTGTACTGAGGATAACAAATGTGGAAATATCTAAGCTAGATGAGGGGAAAAAGAATCTAGCTCATTCTTCCCCCAAATGCCTGTGAATGTTAAAATCATTTTAAAGACATCTATGCTTATGATGTCAAGTCAGAAACATATTCTCTAATTTGAAATTCCAATTTTCTGATCCAGGCTACCAATCAGATTATTTGCAGGTAACCACTGTCTACCTATCAGAATACTTATCCTTCAAGGTCCTACTGATTCTTAAAATATACATATATAATTTGTTTTTCTTTTATTGAGATACAATATTCTACACACTTATGGGTTACATGTCAGTATTTTATACATGCATAGAATATGTAACGATCAGGTCAGAATATTTGAGGTCTCTATCACCTTGAATATTTTTCATTTCTATTAATATATGATGATAAAAATATAAATAATTTAATTATGTTAATTTGATTTCTATAACATGAATCAAAGGGGAAAATGACTAATTGTGGCATTTCCATTTAAATTCTTTTTCTTCACATGCAAAGCCCTCTATCCAAGTGTGCCTGTTAAAGGTGAGCTTGGCCAGCCCATGAACACCGGCACAGCCCAGGAGAATATTTTCAATACTCTTGCAAACATGTTCACTCCCTGAAATACACTAATCACAACAAGATTAAAGCCCAAATCTTCCAGAACACGTTTATATGATATTCTTTTCTTGCTACTTAGAATGTAATGATTTCACATTCTATTAAAAGAACAAAAGATATTCACAAAAAAGGCTGTGCTATCACATTTCCCAAAATATTAAAATAAAAAGCTATTTGATAAAACTTATGACTTACATATATTTGCAAGTGTCTGAAAACAACTGGAGGTATTTCCCAAGGTACACCTCTACATCAGGTCTGACTTGATTCTGTCTGTCCTGTTCTACAAATCCTCTATTCACTAGGCTTGACTTCGACAGCATAAATATGTAAACACAGGATGCCCTCTGGAAAGGAAGAATGCTAGACATTTTTAAGCACTTAAAGACTGACAACTGCTGAGAAGTGGCCCCCAGAGAAATTCAGCATGGCTTCCTCCACCTGGCATTACGGGTCATGCGATGCAAATCCAAGGAACAAAGCTAACACTATAGAGGTAACATTGCCGCCATTCCAAAAATTCTGCCCTATTAGAGCCCCAAGGTTCCACCCTGTCTGCTTCACATGCTCACCTTTACAAAAGGCAAACAATCTAGCTGTATGCTCAGGCAAGCAATTGAATTTTAGCGACAAAGAGAAAAAGAAAAATCAGATGACTCCCATTTGGTTCCAGAATGCGCTCATGAAAACAGACAACAGAAAGAATTAAAGGATCTTTCTAGGCTAACGTCCATTTGGTGACTGAAATTTGCTTTCAAACTACTCAGTAGCATGACCAGCAAATCTGATATGTTCAAAAGCTCAAAATTATCTTTTGGAGGTGAGTGAGAAATAATTTGGATTTGGCTTAATCCTATAAGCAAATTCTTACTTCAATACCACTCCCATTCTGTCCTACTTACTATTGTGGTCATTCTAATTTCAAAAAACTATTCAGGTTTCGCTCTCCTGATAGTCACTACATGCGAGAAAATGCACCACTGAGGATCTGGGGTGGGGAGGATGCACCAAGGAACACTCTTTCCCTCAATGTTTCTATTGCGTTTAGCTCTCCAAGTCTGATGGGAATCTTATGCTCTTTAGAGAAAAAAGGAATTTGACACTCCAGTCTGTTGCAGGCATTGCAAAGTGTTAAATACACCACTTCCCTGCAGCCCTTGCAGTGAATCCATTCTAATCCTCTCTTGCTGAAAAGGATGGGCCAAGAGGCATCAGAGACATAAAAGCCAGCTTGTCTCAGCCAGTTCCAGAGACCTAATGATCTGGTTTGGGGGCCTAAAGCTAACCGGAATGAAAATGACATATTATCTAAGGATGCATAATTTATTAAAAGGGCTGTTGGCCAGGCGTGGTGGCTGGCGCCTATAATCCCAGCACTTTGGGAGGCCGATGTGGGCAGATCACGAGATCAGGAGTTCCAGACCAGCCTGGCCAAGATGGCACAACCCTGTCTCTACTAAAAACACAAAAATTAGCCAGGCTCAGTGGCAAGAGCCTGTAATCCCAGCTACTCGGGAGGCTGAGGCAGGAGAATCGCTTGAACCAAGGCAGCAGAGGTTGCAGTGAGCCAAGATCGAGCCAGTACACTCCAGCCTAGGTGACAAAGTGAGACTCCATCTCAAAAATAAAAATAAAATAAATAAAAGGCTTATTTTGCACACGCACTCTCATACATGGTTGAAGAAAAAAATAATAATAATAAAGCAGCTAAGAAAGCCAAAGGTCCTTATAGAACAGATTTAGTTTTCAAGGGGCATACATCTGGGTTCTCACAGGAATTCTGGGAAGACACCGTGGCCAGGATGAATTTGTTGACACTCGCCTCAACAGGGACAGAGGTTGGGTGGCTTCTCTAATTGTAGAAATGTTACTTTGGGACAGGCAGCCTTGAACGGTTGGCTTTTAACTTAAGACACTAACACCACAACGTTCCCTAGACCTTCCGTAAGTCTCCGTTTATGACAGGATGTGGCCATGGGGGAACCAAAGCCAGGTAGGATTCCATGACTGCAATCACACTGCCAAGTTTCCTCTGCTGAACCACAAAAAATAGCTTGTTGAAAACATTAGCTTAATGATGACAAAGCGGCATATGGACTATGTAATTTTCACCAAATATTTGGTACCATCTTTCACTTTTCCCCTAAAATTGTTTCTTTTTCCCCTCTCCCTTCCCAGTGCAGAGCCAAGTGTAACTAGGACCACACAGGCAAATAAAATTATAAATAGATCTTCAGAATTACTGAATTCTTTGTATAAGTTACTTCAGTGGTTGGCTTTCTTTTCATTGCTGTGAATCATTCTTTATCAGCCTTAACTATTTTTCCTACTCACCAATAGCTGTTTGGGTGGGATATATGGAAGATTATGATCAGATCTGAGGTAGGAAAAAGCAAGCTTAGTAGTGGAACTAGTCAGGGTAGACAGGGAGCAATAAATGCCAGTTTGTAAAACATCATGAAATTAAGGTAAACTCACCAGTAGGGCTGTATGATTTTCAGTACCACATCTGTTCAAATATTTTTGACTTCTATTCCTATAATTACATTGATATCAGACATGATAGGAGTAGAGTAACGAGACTCAATTTCCTGTGCAGTATACAGAAGTTAGAGTCACTGCTTTGTAGCTATCTCAATTGGTCTCATTTGTCATATTGTGGGTAATCTTCTTGTATCCTATCCAAAATCTCTCTGGCATTAAACAAGTATCACCAAATAGAATTCCACGGACATTTATAGAAGATCATCAGTATTTGCCGTTATAATGTCTGCAGAACTCTGCTAATAGTACAATCTGAAAATCACAGGAACAGTGAGAGGCGGAGAAAGCATTCTGTCCCTCCTCTCCTTGCTTTGTCCATCCTGGCAAGAAAGAGGCAGGCTTGAATGGAGAGTCAGTGCTAGCCTGGGAGTCCTGTGATTTTTAATCTAATTTACTATTCATGTTTCATTCTGAAGAATCTGGAGAGATTATTTCCAGAGAATGCTGACCCTAAAAACTACAAGCTGACCAAAGGTTCTCGTCTCTACCCTGCTCCCTCCCTCTTTTCCACCAATGCCTTATATTATTCATGTCTCCCAAAGTCTCCAAACCACCAAAGCCTGCCCACTCCCACTCTGTAATTGCCTCCTTCTTCCTCTGTGACCCAGTCTCTTCCGGTCTTAAATAAGCATGTTCACAGTCTTAAAATGTTTTAATAGCTATCATATGCAAGGGAAATTAGATTGACTATATTAGCTCAAAAAGGCAGAACTGCGACCTACTGGTACAGATTTTTATCCTACCCTGGGGTCAGATTCATCTTTGCTCTCAGAGGAGTAAAGCCAGTGCCTGGCAACCGGCAGAGGCAACTTCAGAAATGCTGATAGCATCAATTTAGAGAATGAAGAAAATAAATGGCAGCCAGGATGAGAAGTTTGGACATGAGAAAAATAAAACGTCTTTAAAAAAAAAAAAAAAAGAACAAAGGTGGTACACATTTGAAAAACCAATTCCTTAGAATTTTGACTTGAACTCTCCTTGCCAAATGTGCTAGAAAAGAATATCTTTCTGCCTCCATTCTCACCCCAAAGAGAAATGGAAAGACTCTGCCAGCGTGACAACACACTGTAGTGATGTTGTGAGAGGGAGCCAGCACTTTGGAGAAAAGCTAATGATGCCACAGTCTGAAAAAACAAAAGATACCTTCTCTATGGTGTCTTATAAGGGAGTCAGAACATCCTTGGGCGTCTTTCATTGCTTCTCTGTGAAAAAAGAAAACTGGAATCTTCAACTAAGACAAAAGCATATATAGAGATAGCCCCCTCCCCCAAAAAATACATATGAGAGGCAGGTGGGCAGGCAGGCAGGCAGGCAGACACTAACTTCAAGTTAATGCCCATCCAATGTGGACTCTATGACCTGCAATGTCCCCCACTGGGCAAAATAGTATGCTGCTCCACTATACCTGTCCAGAGGCTGCAGGCACAGCTGAAGCAAGACACTTAACAGAACGACCAACAAGAAGAAATGAAGTAAACACACTTTTTAGCCATGAAATTGATGAGGAACCAGCACCATGATTTCATACATAGGTCAAGCCTGCAGTGTTAGTGACCCAGTGTGAGTTGGACAACAATCAAGTTGTGACTGTCTAGGTAAAGCCTTTAGACTAAACAATGCAAATGAACACACAGCTGGACTGCAGCTAAATCTACAAGTTTCTAATTAAGGCATTGGGAGGAACATCCCCTAAGACATAAAGTGTTGCTACCTGTTTTTCTCCCAGGTAGTCAAAGAAGAGGCCTGTCAGGCTCTGCAAATTCATTTAAATTTTAAATCACATTTGTGTTACTTATATAGGTGTGCCAGCCAAAAGGTGGTAAACCATTCTTCTGAAAATGGAAAATCACTTCCACCTTATATAGCTAAACTTAAATAATCATTTATTTAGAAAATATTAGTAAACAGTTAAGACAGCAGGGCATTGTGCCAGGAAATTCAGAGAGGGAACCTACAGCGAGATGGAAGGGGATGAGAGCAACTCGCCACAGCCTCCATCCAGCTCCCAGGGCCCAACACCAGGGCAAGAGGCTACAGAATGCTTGATTCAATAACCCCAGGCAGAACAGACTGCCTGAATAACAGCAAGTTTCATTGAAAATATTCACACTTAGATTTCTGTGCAGTGGAACTATCTTCCTTCAGGAGGAATTACCAAATGACATCACACAAAATGGTGGTATAGGACACTCAAACAAGTGGTCCCTGAACTAAAATAACGAGTAATCTAACAAATACTGACACAATCAGCTTTCTCAGAACTCTAGGAGTTAATTAAAAACCTATGATAATAAGGAGTGTGCTGAATGAAGAAAACGGTGGCTGGATTTGAGTAAGAAAGCACTGGGATCTTTTCTCTCACTTGCCCACCACGCTTTATCTCCAGCACCATGGAGCAGCCCTGGGGACAGGGGCCTACCCTCCTCTTGTGTCTTGTTGGTGTCAGGGAGCTAGAAAACCTTATTCTTAAAATACTGCAGGTATGGATTTTGACCTGCCTGGTGGTTCCCTGAGGGGCTGCACAGAGGCTGATATTTGTTTCATTCCTGCTCCCTTGGGCTGCAGTGGCATTTCAGGTAGCAGTGGCATTTGCTGAAAGATTTAAAGACACACACCACCTATGCCTGGGACAATGGGATGGGCAAGCAGCAGACAGACCAAAAAGCAGCAAAGGTGGAGGCTAAGAAGGAAGTTTCTAGAGGGCATAAAAACTGGTAAGGGACAGGCCCAAAAGCAGGGAAGGCAGAGCCTAAGAAGGAAGTTTCTAGAGGGCATAAAAACTGGTAAGGGACAGACCCAAAAGCAGGCAAGGCAGGGCCTAAGAAGGAAGTTTCTAGAGGGAATAAAAAAATGTATATACTGTGGAAACTAAAGTGAAAAACACATGCCTAGGATGCCACATGCTCAGAGAAGACATGAGAGGACCACAAGTTTGCCCCACTGGTGGATCTGTGGGTTCTTTACAGCAGGAGGTGAAGGCTAAGGCAGAGTCATAGGTGATCTGGTTTAACATTGAGGGAATGACTTAGGTCAGAACTAAGCTGAAAAGACTAGAAGAAAGTTTGGTGTTTTGTTTTGTTTTGTTTTGTTTTTGGCTTCAGACATTTAAGGAAATTCTCTGTGAGGTCACTGTCTGACTGGTGAGATAACAAAATGGAGACTTCAGTAACCACATGTCAACAGAACAGAGGCTTCAGTAATGATACACAATAAAGAATGTGGTGTTTGGAAAAATCACTAAACTGATAGTATCCCTCAATAGTCAATAATCATAGACCCTGGTAAGGGGAGAGAATCTGATTTCCAGGAATACCACATAACAATATTCAAAACAAATAGTTTTCAAAAAAATTACAAGGCATACCAAAAAACAAGCAAGTATGTCCCCCTCGTAGGAAAAAAATATATTGACAGAAATCATTCCTCAAGATGTTCAAACACTGGGCTTACCAGACAATGACTTTAAATTAACTGTCTTAAATGGAAAAGGAAATGTGAACAAAAAAGTAGAGAAAATAAAGAAAGCAATGTATAAACAAATAGCTAATGTCAGTAAAGAGATAGAAATTATTTAAAAAATCAAGTAGAAATTATTAAATTGACAAGTATAAGTGAAGTAAAAAATTCACTAAAGGGGTTCAATAGCAGAAATAAGCAGGCAGAAGAAAGTCTCAGCAAATGTGGAGATACTCCTATGTGTATTTTATGTACTGTTAAATTATAATGAGTAGTAGGAAGAAAAAAGAAGAAAAATAAGCAGAGCCTTAAGAATCTGTGGTATACTAGCAAGCATACCAACATATGCAAATGGGAGTTCCAAAAGAAAAAGCAGAGAGATAAAAAGGCAAAAAGAATATCTGAATAAATTATAACCGAAAATGCCCAAATTTGATGAAAGACATGAATCTACATATCCACAAAACTCAACAAACCCCAAGTAGGATAAATTCAGAGAGATAGATCTATGTTGAGACATATTATATTCAAACTGTCAAAAATCAATAACCAAGAGAGAATCTTGAAAATAGCAAGAAAGAAGCAACTTATTATAAACAAGCAATCCTTAATAAAATCAACTGCCAATTTCGCATCAGAAACCGTGGAGGCCAGAACACATGGGGTAAAATATTTAAAGAGCTGAAAGAAAAAAAAAACTCAACCAAAAATCCTATGCTTGGCAAAATTACTAAAATTAAGGAGAAATGAAGACATTCCCAGATATATAGGGGCTGAGGGAGTTTATCACTAGACCTGCCCTATGAGACATGCTAAAGAGAAATGCTTCAGGCTGAAATAAAAGGACATTTCACAGGAACTCAAAGCTATATGAAGAAATAACAATCACAGCTAAAGGTAAGCATAGGTAAACATAAACTTCATTATTACTGTATTTTTGGATTGTACTTTTCCCAGGTGATTTAAAAGACTCACACATAAAACAATAATTATAAATCTATATTAATATATAAAGATAAAATTAGAGAAAATAGCATAAAGGGGGAACACAGCTATACAGCAGCTGGGTTCTTCTATGCTACTGAAGGGACACTGGCCCCATTTCAAACTAGAATGTTATAAACTTACAATATTAATTGTAATCCTCATCAGTAAGAAAATAACTAAAAAGTATACAGAAAAAGCAGTGAGAAAGGAATCAAAAAGGTACACTAGAAAAAATCAAACACAAAAGATGGCAATATCAGATGTTAAGTGAAAGCAGCCAGGCATAAGAGGTTATATATTAGTCCATAATGCCTAAGTACCTTGTCTTAGTCCATTTTGTGCTGCTATTAAAGAATATCTAAGACTGAGTAATTTATAAAGAAAAGAGGTTTATTTAGGTGACAGTTCTGCAGACTGAGGAGCTCAAGGACGTGTCCCTGGCATCTGGCAAGGGCTTTCATGCTGCATCACAACATGAGATGGAGAGGGGGAGAGAATGTCAAAGTGGAAACAGGTATGTGCAAAAGAAGGAAAACACAAAGGGTGTGTTAAGGGAGTTAACAACTGACTCTCCTGAGAACTAATCCTTTCTCGTGAAAATTAATCCATTCTCCTAAAAATGAGGACTCACTGGCTACTGGGAGAACAATACCAAGACATTCATGAAGGATCCATTGCTGTAATCCAAACACCTTCCACTAGGCCCCACTTCCCAATGTTGCCATACTGGGGATCAAATTTCAACATGTTTGAGTTTCGGTGGAGGCAAACAAACCATATCTAAACCATAGCATATACTGTATGATTCCATTTACATGAAATAATCAGCGTGGGTAAATCCATAGAGACAGAGAGCAGACTGGTGATTTTGAGGGAAAAGAGTTGAGTTACCATTTAATGGATCAAGAGTTTTAATTTTGGGGTAATGAAAATGTTTTGGAAGTAGATGGTGGTGGTTACACAACATTAGGAATGTACTAAACATGCTGAATTGTTCACTTTAAAGTAGCTAGTTTTATGTTATATAATTTTTACCTCAATAACAAAAAGTAAGCTGGGGAAAAAACAGTGATGACTTCTAATTTTCTTTTCATTCTGCTTATGGTAAAAGGAAAACAACCACACTTATTTCTTGTAAGAACAGACTGAATAAAAGTAGTTTTTCTAAAGTGATAGCACAAGTAGTTTTGGCTACCTCAGCCTTCCCTCTACTCAGAAAACCTTAATTCAGTTGCAAATCCATTTTGAAGTTTTATTCCCTTGACCCAGTCTCCCTGAAAGCAAAGTTAAATGTATATACATTTGTCATCATGCCTTTTGGTGTTGTCAAAAGACTCAAGAGTTTAACACATGTAACCAAAAAATGAAAAACACCAAAAATATCCACATTTAGCCCCCACAACATCAAATGATAATTGTCAAAATTAACTCCTATATTTGGGGTAGCAAAGCTTAGCTTGGAATCATTAATTTAAAAACTAATATTCTGGCCAGGTGCCGTGGCTCAGGCCTGTAATCCCATCACTTTGGGAAGCCGAGGCAGGCAGATCACCTGAGGTTGGGTGTTCAAGTCAAGCCTGGCAAACATGGTGAGACCCTGTCTCTACTAAAAATACAAAAATTAGCTGGGCATGGTGGCACACACCTGTAATGCCAGCTACTACAGAGGCTGAGGCAGAAGAATTGCTTAAACCCGGGATGCAGAGGTTACAGTGAGCTGAGATTATGCCACTGCACTCCAGACTGGGTGACAGAGTAAGACTCTGTCTCAGAAAAATAAATAAATTTTAAAAAATAAAAATAAAAACTAATATTCTGGCTGGGCACGGTGGCTCACACCTGTAATCCCAGCACTTTGGGAGGCCGAGGTGGGTGGATCACCTGAGGTCAGGACCAGCCTGGCCAACATGTTAAAACCCCATATCTATTTAAAAAAAAAAAAAAGAAATATATATATATATATATATATATATATATATATATATATATACACACACACACACACACACACACACACTATTTCATTTTGTTTTAAGTGTATATATGCAGTATTTCATTTTGTTTTAAGTATACACACACACACACACACACACACACACACACACACACAGATTAGCTGGGCATGGTGGCAGGTGCCTATAATCCCCAGCTACTTCGGAGGCTGAGGCAGGAGAATTGCTCGAACTGGGAGATAAGAGAGGTTGTAGTGAGCCAAGATTGTGCCACTGCACTCCAGCCTGGGTGACAGAGCAAGGCTCAGTCTCGAAATAAAAAATAGAAATAAATAAATGATGAATAAATAAAAACAAATACTCTTAAGATTCAACAATTAAAATTAGAAACACCTTCCCAGAGAGTATAAATACCTACATTATACAATGACAATATTCAAATACATGAAAGTAAACCAGTCTTGTCCTGGGTAAACATTTTATAAATTTGGCATACAATCTCTTGATGTTCTTTCCATTGACCAACAGAAACTAAAAAACAGAAACAGCATTCTTAATGTAAAAACCAAGCTCTGAGACAGGAGTAGTGGTGTACACGGATAGTCCCAGCTACCAGGAGGCTGAGGAAGGAGGATTCCTTGAGCCTAGGGGTTCAAGTCCAGTCTGGACAACTTAGAAAGACCCCCATCTCTAAAATAATAATAATAATAAGAAGAAGAAGCTCTGAATTAGAGAACCTATCCAATACGCTTATTGTATGCACTCATGGCTTCTGGAATTTAGGACAGAGGTACAGACTTATTTGGATGAGGCTCTTACCTAGTCACAGGCACACCTGTACAAACACACATTTAGTACTCTTCCACACAATCCCCATATCCTTGGCCACATTTCATATATGTTGCTAAGCAGACCAGAAAGAAAGTCATGTACCAGGGGCTGAAAGAATGTCCCTACCATCTCTGCACCTGAGGAACAGAATCGTCCAAGTTCTGATCTACATGTTCTTTTTTAATATTCATTTTTAGAGATAGGATGTCCCTATGTTGCCCAGGCTGACTTAAACTCCAGGGATCAAGCACTCCTCTCTCCTCAGCCTCCCAAGTAGCTGTGACTACAGGTGTGTGCCACCATGCCCACCTTTGACCTATGTATTCTAAAATACCATTCAAAAAAGTTGAGTAATCTGTTTTGACTTTGAGACAGGTTGATATAATCCTATCAAATGGTTATCAACCTGAATGCCGGTGCTTATCAGGAAATAGTTTGACTGCCTTGGGAAGGAAAATGCTGCGTTCGCTGTTGCACCACACTGTGCACGGGACCTCTGTCTACCGGGGACACTGCTGGCCACGGCCTTTGTTGCTTCTGCTGCCTTGTGCATCAGGGCTCTGGAAGGATTCACAGCCACACTGCTCCTGGTCTCAAAGGCTTTTTTATCCCTGACACCATAGAAAATTATTTTTTTAATTCTATAACATTCTGGACCCAAGTATAGATCTTCTTGACTATTTGCAATATTTCATTTTAAGTGTCAATCTTTTTTTAGTTGAACTGGGATTGTTCTTGCATTCAAGAAAATCGGTTATGTCCCATGTTACCAGGAGGAAAAAGGTATACAGTCACTAGATTCACAACAGAAAATGAAAACCAAGTCTCAGGATGCAAGGTACCAATTGGGATGTGGACAAATCTTTCACATCTCTTGGATGGTATCTCTGCTTCTCTGTGGAGATCTTTCTATCAGCAGACCTACAGACAGGCACCTCCTGACAGTAAGAGTCACTGTCACAGTCCAATAGCTGGGGAGGTGGGGGGTGACAGGGAGGGAAGAGGCAGGATTATGTCACCCACTGCCCACTCCAGAAGAGGCGTGGGTGAGGAAGGAAATGATGAAATCAAATATTGCTACATTTTATCTAATTTCATATTCTCTCTTACAACCTAATCAATATGTAAGGCCATTTACAGGCAACTCATTTTCTCGTAAGCAAAGATCTTTCTTGTAAAGTAGGTAAAGACCTTTACTTAGAAGAAAGTAAATTACCACTGCGATTATTCATCTTCTAGTTTCTCCAGTTTTTGTTTGTTTTTGTGAGACAGGGTCTGGCTCTGTTGCCCTCCCAGACTCAGGCATCGTCCCACCTCAGCCTCCCGAGGAACTGGGATTACAGGTGCCTGCCACCATACAAGCCCAGCTGTTGTATTTTTTGTAGAGATGGGGTTTTGTCATGTTGCCCAGGCTGGTCTCAAACTCCTAAGCTCAAGCAATCCACCCACTCAGGCCTCCCAAAGTGATGGGATTACAAACGTGAGCCACCGTGCCTGATCCTTCTCTAATTTCTATCATGTTTAATTAAACTTCAGAATATTTTTCCCTCATTCTGCCACAATAACTCTTAAAAGTTACAGCTTTGACAATGGTTTTAAATCACTTGTGGTTAATAAAGATTCCTATTGAAGAGACCTCCACAAATGTCTTTCTTCTCACCAAATGGCTAGAATAGAGGCAAAACTCAAAGCAGTCTTGTATCTTGCGGGATACAATAAAGTTCAATAGCCAGATAGTAATCAGGTCAAAGATTGGTTCATCTCTGTATATCACCCAAATAACAGGTCTAGAACAAAAAGAATTCTAGTTCAGAAAAAGTAGCTGGTCTGTGATCCTAGAAGCAGATAATTTGGGATGCAACTCTACAGATAATGGGATAAAAGCCAGTAGCCCAATGCACCTCAGTGACACATAAAAGATGATGGATGATGAGGCCATGTGAATGTTACATCAGGTAACAAGGTTAAATTGAGACTTTTGTACTCTAGTTAATTTTAACTGCAAAGCTGACTTGAAGAATACCTCTCCTGTCTGCAAACTCATAAATGAGATTTGCCCAGCAACCGAAGAAAAAGTTCAATTCAAGCTTAGGGGAGAAAGCGAACTTGAAATAACTTATAAGAAAGAAAATTAAATTAATATTGATGTTAAAGTCACTCCTGCATTGTATTCACTTTTAGAAGGGTTAGGCTGAGTTTTATTAAACCTATGCATTCAGGTGCTGCATTGGCTTTGGAATTATACAAAACTGAATTTGAATTCTGGCTCTGCCATGTTCCACGTATGTGATCTTGGCCAAGATAGTTATCTTCTCTGAGCCTTAATGTCCTCAAATCTGCCCGGCAGAGCCTCTACGCTCCATTTCAGATGCCTGTGCAGGTGCCCTGAGATGATCGCCTAGTGGCACTCACACAATGCACAGGGCAGGACAGCCATCAAATATCCATCTCCTGCTCCCTTCCTGCTGTTTCAATTCTAGATGAACCCTTTTCCTTCGCATTCGGGCTGATGCCACCCATCCATTTACTGACAAGGTGCTTGGAAATGAGATAATATGTGCATATAAAGATCTCATTGGCATTCTAAAAGGATGCGGCAATGGAAATAAGACAGTTTACCCAAAGACACCTTTAGCACAGACTCAGGCTTCCTTAAGCCTTTCAGGCGCTCAGATCCACTGCCTAATAGTGTTTCAAGGACCATCTGCAGTCTAAAGACAATTCCACATAAGTATCCTGAAGAGTAGCGTTTATTTGTTGCCAAGGGCTCATTTCTCGCCCCAGATTAGATTACTCGCTAATTCATTTTAGGCCTGGTGATTATGAATTTATGTTTCCCTGAATAATTGTTTCAGTCTGCAGTGGCTCACTGTTCATTTCCAGAAAGGTTTTTGACAGTCATAAGATGATTTCAAGAATATTATTTTATACCAAGTAATCCAAATATCAAAAGACCTCTTCCCTGTTTGATAAAATTAAGAAAAAAACATTCATGAGGTAAAGTTAGAACATCAAAGTTAATCAGAGAACCAGAATCCCATATGGAATCAGTCCAAAGTTAGGCCTAAATAAATCACATGCTAAGCCTATCAATTCTTTTTTTCTTAAAATCGGGGAAACTATCAGTGGCACTGATTAAACATCACCAAGAATGTAGCCACCAAAACAACTGGGATGTGAGCTCCCTTTGCATCCTGGTTAACCTTTGCACTCTTGTCACAGCAAGTAATGACAGTAAATGTGTTTAACAGCGCTTACAATATGCTATGTACTCTTCTTGAAATCTGCATATATTAACTCACTTTAATCCTCACAATAATGCTATGAAGTAGATGTTATTATTAACATCATTTCACAGATGGGAAGGCCTGGGCAGAAACCTCTTAGATAATATGCTCCTGGTCAGAGAGCTAGAAAGGACTAGAGCCAGGATTCAAATCTTGGCAATCAGACCTCGGAATTCTTGAGTTAATCACTACCTTATGCTGCCTCTAGTGTCCTGAGAATCAGAAACTCAGTGCCTAAGATCCTCATTGTTCTTACCACCATCTCCAAATGAATGATTTCACGTGCTTCCAATGATCACTTAAATTAGCATCTCATCCTTTCTTCTCGTGTTTAAATTTGAAGATTATTTTTGAAAAATCTTTATGACAACAAATTTACTCATCACCCTCCAAGAATGTGCTGAACCAGATTTCAGTGCCCATTGGGAGGTTAAAAAATAGGTATTGTGGGTAGGTCACATTGTCCATGATTCAGATATCAAATCTCATCTCTTTTAAATTTTGCATTACCCAAGTAATACAAGGGAAGACAGTCTCCAGAGCTATGCAAATTGGGTTTAATCCTTCTTAAGTTCATAATCATTTTTTCACCCTTTACTTAAAGCAATTTTTACTTTATTAAGTATATATTTGAGATATCACAAGTTAATGAGCAAGAAAGAAAAAGACAATCTTACATCTTTCTCAAACATCTATATAAATAATGATAATCAAAAACAAAAATCGTATGGCTCTGCCATAATGAAAACACCAGTCAATAAGCCAAATGGAAGAATATCATCAGAATCAATAAAGGTACAAATAGAAAAATAATTTTGACCTTTAATACCATTAATTCTTTTAAGCTAATGTACACACCTAGACTTGGTAGGGGTAGCCTATGCAGTGGCAGATTTTTGGATGTGGACGAGCAGAACAGATGGCTTTTGTGTTCCCTGTCTGATAGGTAAGCCAAGCTGTGTTCCTGGGTCAGAGCATCACAATATCCTTGAACTTCAAGGAGCCTGCATTCCAGTAGAGTAATCTAAATACCATACCTACATGTAGTGAACTCTGTCGCTGTCTCTCAGAGACCCACATGTGAACACACACACAAATGGGCCATCATTAGAGGCTTATTTAAATGAAGAATCCTCTATATCTATAACTTGCCAGATCTCAAGAGCTGAGATGTTGATATGTGAGCTATGCTCCCATTTCTCCATTCCACAACCATCGAATAAAGCCTGTACTGCTTGGCACTCACTTTTGGTTTGTGTACCATCTTCACAATGCCAAACGGGAAAGAGCCCCTTTTGGGGTAACCGGGACCCCCAGTAGCAGCATTTCCACATATAGCATTGTTGAATTTACCTTAGTAAATGTGCAGAATTATCATCAAATTGTGACAGCCCCTGCTCTTAAGGAAGTCTTGTTTAATAAGGGAGTATTTCCAGCTTTGTGACTTGGTTTATTGCTTCATACTTGAACGTGCTCCCTTTTTTTTTTTTCTCCTATGTTTTCCACAATTCAATAATTTGTCATCTTTAGTTAACCTGGAGCACCTCTTTATGTTTGTTTTAGGTTTATAGTGTGGGATTTAAATTTTGGCTCCAAACTGCCATCTCTCTCTGCCAACATCATTTGTAAAAAGTTCTTCTGTCTTATTTGAGAGTGTTATTTGATACTAAAATTGATCCAACTTGCTTGCTAGCTATTTCTCAACTGCCCTCTGGGCTTCTATTCGTTTACATCAACCTGGGTACCACCCTGCCTTAAGGATTGGTGTTTTAAACTGGGATCCAGCGGTTGATGGGTTACATACTCTGTAGGTGCATTGTTACAGAATATACCATTGGACTTTGGGGCCCATTTGCATTTACATACCTGAATTTCAGAATCACACAAAGGTTTAAATGAAAATGATTCTTCTTACTTTAAGGAAGAAAACTCACACAGGAGGAGGCATCCAAATATAAAATTGGTAAAAGGAACCCACTGGCTTCTCCTACTCTACCCAAATTAAGAAAAAAGAAGTAGACTTTGTAGAAGGTAGAAGTCTTTCACAAATTCTGACATTTAGAAGAGTTAAACTTGTCCAAAATAGAGGGCCTGATAGTAAAAGACTTTTTGTTCCTTTCTTACTGTGTACTATTACTAATAGAAACAACTGGCTTCAACTTGTTCTAGTTCATTAAAAATAAAAGGGAAAAAAATGGCTAATAGCAAATTCAAGGGAGTAGCTTGGCTCTGAGTAATTTAATTCTAATTTAATTCTAAATGTAATAACATGCTTATTAGAAATGGAAGGTCACTCTCCCAAAAATTTCCCTAAAGGCACAGCTGCCAAATTGACTTCTGATCTAGCCTTTACAGTATTATTAATTCAATGACATCATAAAGCTGGCAAGGGAAAGCTTCACACTTGCCCTACAAAGACGGATAGCAGTGCCTTACAGAGGTCCTTACATGTTTCTTAGGAAAGTGACCTGAAAAAATAAAAATCAGCTTACGTTTTCTTTTTCCCCCATTGTCCTGATAAAGGATTACAAATGCTTTTCTCTTGCTTTTGGGAAAAGCTTACCAAACTGGATTTCCCACTTATTTTTGTCCTACATCTTTGCTCTGCCTTCATGCATTAGCAGCAAAGCATTCTCTTTCCAATGGTGTAGAGATAGCTTATCTCAGGGTAAGCCCCCAGGATTTGGTCTACGGTTAATATTGGAGAAAGGGCAGAGCATCCTCCAAGGTTCCTCCAGTTCAGACAGACAACCTTTGAAAGGCGCCTGGCATGCAGCTGGCCTCAAAACCATGACTTGGCAGCAAACTCTAATTAAATGAAACTCGATCGCAGAGTGCTTGTTGATCTTAACTTGTCTAAAGTTCCAGACTTGGACCGCAGGTTTCAACCTGCTACGATCATAATCAGCACAATCGATAGCTTTTAGAAAGAACTTTTTCTAAATAGTTTTCAAAGGGTCACCTCCTACTATCTGTAACTCGAATCAAACAACCGTCTGCAAACCTGCCTGGGGTGACTCACTGGCTCTTCCAGACAATGAAGAGCTTGCACATATAAAACCTTCTGAGGCAGACGATTTGTTAGACAGCTTTCACTGAAACAGATCATTCCATTTTTACCATCAATCTTCCTTTCCTCCTATGATAGGTCCGTCTATCTTTAATTTTTCCTAAGGGCCAAGAAGTAAATAATGATGTAATATTATCACCAAATCTTACCTAGGTAGCAATACCATGCATCCACAGGTCACCAAGAGCAGGCTACAGTAGTACAAGGTTGGATTTGCTGGCTCTTTGTAACAGGGAGCCAGCAGTCTATGGGAAACTATGGGGTGGCTCTGAGCAAAAAAGCTTTAGGAGTGACCTGCTGCAGATTTGGGCTCTTGTTAGATGATTTTGGGAAGAGTTCACGGAAGTATGGTTTTGCTCTGGAATTGGCAGTGTCTGAAAGCAGAGGAAAATCTGTGATTGGATCTCTTGAAAATTTTATCTGGAAGAAGCTAACTCTTTCTTTTTTGGAGATGGAGTTTACTCTTGTCACCCAGGCTGGAGTGCAATGGCACAATCTCAGCTCACTGCAACTTCCACCTCTTGGTTTCAAGTGATTCTCCTGCCTCAGCCTCATGAGTAGCTGGGATTACAGGCATGCACCACCACCCCTGGCTAATTTTTGTATTTTTAGTAGAGATGGGGTTTCACTATCTTGGCCAGGTTGGTCTCAAACTCCTGACCTCAGGTGATCTGCCCTCCTTGGCCTCCCAAAGTGCTGGGATTACAGGCGTGAGCCACTGCACCCAGCCAAAGCTAACTGTTTAATAGGTCAAAAAGTAGCAGTCACTCATAGGAGGAAAGGGGAAAGGTCATTTTTGGTGGCCTGGACGCAGGTAATTTTAGATGTACATCTGCCTCTACGGTAACACTTTTAAATTCTAAGTTTTCAAGTAATACAAATTAGATAATTTCTGGTGACAGCCAAATAACTGTTAGCTGAGGCGATCAGTCAGGAGTTCATCACCTCTAAGTTATTAAGAAGAGAGTGTGCACATCCCTACCAGTGGCCTTCATGCCAAGTTACTCAATCTACCCAAATGTTTCTAATAGCTCTTAATGCTTCCCTGAGTTCACTACTCCAATCCATAAAACTGAAATTATTTAGAAGATGATATTGCCAATTAAATTAATAGAACAGAGAACCAAAAATAACGTTACCCCCATCAAATTAATAAAACCTAAAAGGCAAAAGACAGGCCTTCTGAATATTTTGCAGAATGGCAATCTGCTACTTCCGGGCCAGGTTTCATCTGTAGCAACTGCTCATTTTAAAGACAAAATATGTACTAAATTACGTGTTAACACACACAGTATTTCCTGAACAACCAAAGTCAAGCGCTACATAATAGTTTTAACAAGGTCATCATTCTTCATTTTACCCAAAGATTCTGAAGTACCTGTTTAACACCAACATTTGTGCGCTACATAGATCATAAATACTTTCTTCCCCTTACAAAGACTGCAAACTGGTGTGGTTGCAGCCAGGATCTAATCTGAGATTTATTTGGGCTACGCAGTACAGATGTTTGTTTCTTCCTGAAAAATCAGGAGTTCTGGAACACTGGGCCTGAATTCCTAAAGGAAACAACTGCTTGGCAGTGAGTAGTGGCCGGACACGCTCTGCCGCTAGTGACAATCCCCATCTGGTCCATGACAGACACTTATGCTGCTGTCTCACGCCTCCAGGCATCTAAGCATGTAACTCCTGCTTCATGGAGAGGGACACTGGGGCACAGAGTCAGTTTCTGAGACGGGAGGGAGAGATCACTGATATATGCAATGTGCTCACTAAACCATTCTCAGTCTCCTACACATCTCTAGACAAGGCATAAGAGGGTACAGACAGCTCCTCCTCTCATCACACTTTGGTTCCCTGACCTGAACACCAAATTCATTTCATGTGGCTTTCTGGAGTTATAAAGCCAGTATATTAGGTCTTATGCCTAGGATTTTTCCCAACTCCCCTGGACAATATATATCCCGAAGTAATGAAGAAAATGTATCTTTTTTTTTTTTTTTTTCTGAGACTGAGTCTCACTCTGTCACCCAGGCTGGAGTGAAGTGTCATGATCTCAGCTCACTGCAACCGTCATCTCCTGAGTTCAAGCGATTCTTCTGCCTCAGCCCCGAGAACAGCTGGGATTATAGGCATACACTATCATGCCCGGCTAATTTTTATAATTTTAGTAAAGATGAGGTTTTACCATGTTGCCCAGGCTAGTCTTGAACTCCTGGCCTCAAGTAACCCACCCACCTTGGCCTCCCAAAGTGCTGGGATTACAGGTGTGAGCCACCGCACCCAGCCAAAGAAATTTTTTTTTGTTTTTGTTTTTTTGTTTTTTGAGACGAAGTCTCACTCTGTCACCCAGGCTGAAGTGCAGTGGCATGATCTTGGCTTACTGCAACCTCTGCCTCCCATGCCCAGCCAGAAAATATATCTTAATAATACGTTACAAAACTCAATGATCTGAAACCATTGGGACTTTTAAGTTTTTTAAAAAATCAAACTTTGGCTGGGTGTGGTAGTTCACGCCTGTAATCCCAGCATTCTGGGAGGCCTACGTAGGTGGATTACTTGAGGCCAGGAGTTTGAGACCAGCCTGGTCCAACATGGTAAAACTTTATCTCTACTAAAAATACAAAAATTAGCTGCACATGGTGGTGAGCGCCTCTAATCCTAGCTACTCGGGAGGCTGAGGCGGGAGAATTGCTTGAACCTGGGAGGCAGAGGTTGCAGTGAGTCGAGATCATGCCACTGCACTCCAGCCTGGGTGACAGAGCGAGACTCCATTCCCCCCCTCAAAAAACAATCAAACTTTAATAGTGTGATTCACTAGGAATCATTTAATTTTACTAATATGAGCATTTGAGCACTGTCAGCTACTGTTCTTTGTCCGTTTACATGTGTAAACCTACTTGGTCCTCACAGCATTCCTGAGTACTGATGGTGTCCCCACATTTTACAAAAATAACACGAAAGCACAGAGTTTCAGTAGTGGGCCCAAGGCTACACAGGAGGAGTCAGATTCAACCAGGCACTGGGACTCTGCCTGTGAAGTCCTATCCCATTTGTTGAAAGAGTCTTGGAAATAACAACTGTAGCTGTATTTGGAAAGAAGAGCTTGTTTATCTACATACATTGAAATCTAGTGACATCTCACAAGCTGGCAATGTGACCTGAACTCAAATTCATTCTGCCCATTTGCACATGAATATGACTAAAACCACACAAGGTACATATCACATTCACTGAAGTTTTATAAATGGTTCATTTAAACTACAGAATATACATTGTCAATAATTGTATTGCAAGATCTAATCATGTACTTTGGATTTTTTTTTTAAAGAGATTTAGTTTGGGGCCACGAGCTTGCAAAGCAACCTACTGATGCTTAAGATCACTAAGGAGTCTGTGGGTTCTGTTCCCAATTAGAGGCATCTGATAGTTGCTCGACCATCACCTCCTCTGGAGTGTCTTACCTCTGTACTGTGGGGGGCAGCAAAGGGGGAGGAGCATCTTGTTTCAGCAAATGCAGAACCTCACTCTTTCCTACCATCTCCAGTTCAACCCCCTGTTGGTACCCAACTGCAACAATAATAATGTTCTAAATGACATTAAGAACTCCACTGAAGGCCAGGCATGGTGGCTCACACCTGTAATCCCAGCACTTTGAAAGGCCAAGGTGGTGGGTCACCTGAGGTCAGGAGTTTGAGACCAGCCTGGCCAACATGGCAAAACCTTGTCTCTGTTAAAAATATAAAAATTAGCCAGTCATGCTAGCAGATGCCTGTAATCCCAGCTACTTGGGAGGCTGAGGCAGGAGAATCACTTGAACCTGGAAGGCGGAGGTTGCAGTGAGCCAAGATCGTGCCACAGCACTCTAGCCTGCGCAACAGAGGGAGGCTCTGTCTAGAAAAAAAAAAAAAAAAAAGAAGTACACTGAAGAAACAAGGACATCAGACCACCCACCATAGGTGACTGCCTACTTCCTCAATGTAGAATGCAAAACTCTTCTAGTTCTTCTAACCCTCAGACAACCAACCACTTGTAAAACATTTAGGCTCACCCAGTCTTTTTCTACCTGTCCACATCACCCTTCGGTACACTGGGCAGTTAACATAACCCTGGATGAGTGCCAATTTTGGAGGCTTCTGTTGAAAACAGTTGAGTACCAACTGATATCCCAAAAAGAGCACCTATAAGTGGGAAAATTCTCAGGATCACAGCACCATCAAAGCAGGTATCACTGAAGGGCATTTCACTGAACTACCTACACAGCGTCATACACAGTGAGACAATGAAGGCAGGCAAAATAAAGGGAGATGACCTTTTATGTGAATGCCTACAGTCCAAGGGCACAGACTAAGGACAGAACTCTCCCATTAGCAGGACTGTCCACCCAAGAGGAAACCCTGCACCACCCACTGTGTGGCAATAAAACTCCCACATTTATTGTTCTGTAAGGCCAAAGGATGGCCCAGAGACTCAGTGCAATGGCTTAACATCATAACAACTATCTCCAAAACTCTGCCAAGGGCAGGGCACAGAGGCTGACGTCTGTAATCCCAGAACTTTGGGAGGAGGCCAAAGCAGGCAGGTCACTGGAGCCTAGGAGTTTACGACTACCTGGGCAACATGATGAAATCCCATCTCCACAAAAAATACAAATATTAGTTGGGTATAATGGCACACATCTGTGGTCCCAGCTACTCGGGAGGCTGAGGCAGAAGGATCACCGGAGCCCAGGAGGTCTAGGCTGCACTGAGCCCTGATCGTGCCACTGCACTCCAGCCTGGGTAAAAGAGTGAGACCCTGTCTAAAAACAACAACAAAACAAAACAAAGCAACAACAACAACAAAATCTCTGCTCCAGTCCTTAGAAGCAACTCACTGAAAAGTGTTCTATGAATGAGCCAAAGAGAACTGCTCTCTTTTCAAACCTAAAAAGAACTTTGTTGGATTTTGAGGCAAACAACAGTTCCTAAGGGGCATTCTCCTTCGTGTCTTACCTTCATGGTGTACAGGGAGGAAAGCAAACGTCCCCACCTTTTCCTCACCTTTCTTCCCAAGGCCAGGTCCTCCAGAGGTATCTCCTTCACCTGGTTCTCTCGCCAGCATCCAGTCAGCTCCTAAGTGGTGCCAACCACACCTCTTCACTGTGAAACGTAATCCTTACCCTCTATCCTGAGTAAGTCCACCTTAGCTCATACTCTTATCCTCCTCTGCCTGAAAAGTTGGAACAGATTTCATTTGGCTTCTCTACATCTTCTCTCCTATTCCACCACAATCTCCACAATGCCAAAGTTACATTGCTGAAACAAACATTCATGCATTCATTTAAGAAATTTATTAAATACCCATTGTGTGCGCCCTGCTCTCCTGATTAAGGAGACGACAGGAAAACAAAAATTTTTTTTTTAATTTTGTTTTTAATTTAACTTTTATTTTAAAGTTCAGGATTACATGTGCAGGTTTGGTATACAGGTAAACTTGAGTCATTGGGGTTTGTTGTACAGATTATTTCATCACCTAGATATTAAGCCTAGTACCCATTAGTTATATTTCTCCTTCCTCCCACCCTCCACCCTCCAATAGGCCCCAGTGTCTGTTGCTCCCCTCTATGTGCCCATGTGTTTTCATCCTTTAGCTCCCCCTTATAAATGAGAACATGTGGTATTTGGTTTTCTGTTCCCGTGTTAGTTTCTAAAGCTAATGACCTCCAGCTCCATCCATGTTCCTGCAGAGGACATGATCTCATTCTTTTCTATGGCTGTATAGTAATCCATGGTGTATATGTACCACATTTTTTTTATCCAGTCTGGAAAGGACTCCCTATTCAATAAATGGTGCTGGAATAACTAGCTAACCATATGCAGAAGACTGAAACTGGATCCCTTCCTTACACCATATACAAAAATTAATTCTGATGAATTAAAGACTTAAAACCAAAAACATTCCTGGACCTGAAGATGTTTACAGTCCAGCAGGGAAGAGTGATTGCAATGAAACACAGCAGCGTAACAGAAGATGTAGATTGTAAGGAACTACACAGCAGGAGGTCTAGTGAAAAGACTGAAGGAACATCCTGGGGAAGGGATGATTCAGCAGAAATCTAAAGCTTAGGAAGTCATTAGGTACAGGTGGGAGTGTGGGGAGTAATGGAGAACATTCCAAATAAAAGGAAGAATGGCACAGTCAGTGGGAGGACAAGAGACACAACTCAGGAATTGAAAAAACCTCAGCAGAGCCAAAAGGCAGAGAGTGCTTTAAAAACTCTACCAAAAGAAAATCAGTTACTTTCCTATGCACCAATAATAGCCAGTTAGAAAATCAAGGAAATTATGTATTTTTCGCAAACTCAAAGAAAATAATTATGTAACAACACAAGTTTACACACAGAAAAATAATTTTAACAAAACAGTGGAAATGACATAGAAAAGATGATCACATATAACCAAGCTTGCTCTGAATAACTTGTTAAAATGGAAAAATATCCTAGATTTTTTTGAGTTATGTTTTAAAAAATAAGAATAAGGAAGAGGGAGGTCTAGCGTTAATAAACATTAAAACATGTCATAAAGCTTGAATTACCAAGTCTGTGACGCTGGTACAAGACTGCTAATAGAACCAATGAACCACAGAACAACCCCCAGCATACCTGGAGCTTAACACACACAGTAAAGGAGAAATTTCAAATAAGGGAAAAGCTTGCTCAATGAATGGCGCTGGAACAATCAGGTAGCTATTTGGAAAACAAATACATTTAAGTCAGTGGTTTCCAAACCTGATTGTACATCAAGA
>NW_016107418.1:5475649-5493048 GCF_001604975.1 Cebus imitator
TAAATATTCAGAGATCTTACCACCCTATCTCACCCCTACATTTAGGAATCAGTGAGTGTGGAAGAGAACTGGGCAAATGTCACTAAAAAGAACTTTAGGCAATTCTGTCATAAAGCTGGAATTTTCAATCATAGATTTGAAGTCTTAACATCAGAGGTCGGAATAAAATTCCAGATCAGAGACAATTTGATTAGAGTTAGAGAGACAAATAAAATTAAAGTTGAAATAAATTTTTTAATCTTTCATTTCTAAATAAAGGATAATTCTGTAAGCAAAAAAGTTAGAAAATTACAAACAAAAAATTGACTAAAATCAAAATTAAAGAAAAAGAGATAATTATTTTTATCCAAGATATCAGTTAAATGATGAATACCTTAAATATATAAGACATACTTTAGAGGACACTGACAAGAAAAATACTAATACCACAAAAGATGAGAAAGAAATTAATAGGCATAATTCACATACCTAAAATGTCTGTCAAACAAAGCCAAAAGGTTGTCCTTTGAAAAATCTAATAAACTACCTGATCACATTTCTCTAATAAATAAAATCTGAAATACATAACTTCAATAAAACTGAGAGATGCTACAGTCATAAATAAAAAAAGGATGATATGTGTGAACAATTTTAGGTCAATGAATTTGAAAATTTAATAAATCTGCAGAATAAAAGCTTACTATAACCACCTGACTTCTAAGAAATGAGAAAGAATGAATAATCTTATAATAACTACAGAAGTTGACTTAGTAGTTTGAATTTTCTCACAAAGAAAATTTCAGATGAATTCTATCAAGCATTCAAGGAAGAAATAATTTCAGCTTTATGTAAATTAAGTCAAAGGAGATAAAGAGGGAAAACTTCCCTAACTCATTATTATGGATAATGTAACTATGGTACCACAATCCAATAAGGACAATGCAGAAAAATGTACACTACAGGCAAATTATATTCAAATATGGATATACAATTTTAAACAAATACTTAAAATCAAATAATGTATTTTAAAAAGTAATACATTATGACCAAGTTGGCTATTTCTAGGAAAGCAAGATTGGTTTAGCATTGGGAAATTATTGAAAATAATTTCAATAGTTACTGAAACAATAATTATTAAAACAAATTGAGAGATCAAAAAAGAAAAACCACAAGATTATCTCAATAAATACAGGAAAAGTAGTTGCTACAATTCAAACTAGGTTCATAATAACTTGATAAGCAGTACTTACAGAAAATCTACAAAAGCATCATCCTTAAATGTAAAACATTAGTAGAATTCAGATTGGAAAAAAAGCAGAAGTACCCTTGACACTACTCCTATTTGGCCTCAACACTACTTCTATTTTGCAGTGGAGGTCCTAGTAAAGTAGATCTGTCAAGAAAAAGAAATAGACTATAAAAACTGGAAGGATATATCAAAACTGTTTTTCAGAAGTGGTATTTGTGTTTACATTTAAAACTGCAAAATAATATACATGTTAGAATTAATAAAACAGTTTAGGGCCGGGCGCGGTGGCTCACGCCTGTAATCCCAGCACTTTGGGAGGCCGAGGCGGGTGGATCATGAGGTGAAGATATCGAGACCATCCTTGTCAGCATGGTGAAACCCCGTCTCTACTAAAAATACAAAAATCAGCTGGGCATGGTGGCGCATGCCTGTAATCCCAGCTACTCAGGAGGCTGAGGCAGGAGAATTGCCTGAACCCAGGAGGCAGAGGTTGCGGTGAGCCGAGATCGTGCCATTGCACTCCAGCCTGGGCAACAAGAGCGAAACTCTGTCTCAAAAAAAAAACAGTTTAGCAATGTTCCTAGATTACAAAAATAATGTTCAAAGAGAATTCAGAGGACATCTGCAAGATGATGGGACAGGAGGTCACAGGTTTCACTATCCCCACCACCCCACAAAACATTCAACTGACCCCACAGACAAGAACACCTTGGTGAAAATCCCCCAAACTAGGAAAAAGTTGGAGTCACCTGTGTGGTCCACAGCATGTAACAAAAGCTGTGTGGTCCACAACATGGAAAGGGTGAGAGAAACGATCTCACTTTGACAACATTGCCCCACCCTATCCCTCAAGTTGGCCCGTTGCCACACAGAGGGGACTTCCCAAAAACCATGATTTCTACAGAGGGAAAAGATAACCCAAAAGCAAATATCCAGCTTCCCTAGCATTCCAAGATGCTTCTCAGGAAGTCCCCTCTGGTCTCACCTCAAAGGGAACACAGAGGAATACAGCACAAGTAGACCACCTGGGGTTAGGTAGAAACAAGGCAATGAGTGTACAGATCTTGGTGGTAGCTCTGTGTACCTGGCAGCAGAGATATCTGATCAGAGGTACCAGCTAACAGTGTAGCTCACAGGCAAAGCTGAGCTGATCACTCCTGGAAGAGGTGGGAAGTGCTACTGGCTTGAATTCCTAGATGGGCACAATCCAGGACCAGCCTTGGACTCTACTTGAGGGCCCTGCCCATGGAGGGAAGCAACCACCATAGGCAACTGTAGCAAAATGGAAAGGTGGTGTGCCCCACTTGGGAGTCTAACAACACCTGGTGTGAGCTCAAAGCTTACTCCCAGACCCTACCCAGGCAGGGAAACAACCAAAGCAGCAAACTTCATTGAAGAGCAGGGATGGCAGAGGGAAAGTTTACACAACGCTTAACCTCAATACTGAACTCAATTTAAGGCCCCA
Source organism: Cebus imitator (assembly GCF_001604975.1). NCBI lineage: Eukaryota > Metazoa > Chordata > Mammalia > Primates > Cebidae > Cebus > Cebus imitator. The sequence goes on from NW_016107418.1 coordinate 5,478,343, forward strand.
CATAGGCAGAAAGGAAAACTTCGACCATGCATTTCTATTGTGCATAGCATCTGATCTTGTCCATCTCAGTGTCTCTACTTAACTTTGGGGCCCCTCCCACAACCCTGTCCAACTGTAGAACTCAAATAGTGGTACCACTTGAGCAGAGAACACCCCTGGCCTGATCCGAGGCTACCATAGTGCCCATCCAGCAGCTCAGCCTCATTGTGAAGCTCAGTCCAGCCAGCTGCCCCATGTGAACTCAAGGTAAAGGCAGCACCCCAGACATCTAGAGAACTCCAAAATAAGCTCTGCCTGCCAAAGGCTGTTATCAGCTAGCCCAACCAGAACTGCAGGTTAGACTAAATAATAAAGGTCTATTCCAAAGAATATCTGTGAAAGCTGGAAAAGGTTGTTATCTTAAATACACAAACACCAATGCAAGGACACAAGGATTACATGGACTCAGGAAGAAATCATGACATCTCCAAAAGAAACTGACAAAGCTCCAAAAACTGACCCTATAAAAGGGAGCTCTATAAAATGATGACAAAAAATTTAGAAGAATCCTCTTAAAGAAATTCCATGAACTGCAAGAATATAGTCAGAATACGGTCAGTCCACCATTTCAATGGGTTCCACATCCATGGATTCAACCAACATCAGATGAAAAATATTCAGAAAGAAACAATCCAAAAACCCACAACAATTAAAAAATAATACAAACTTAAAAATATAATATAACAAGTATTTACATAGCATTTACATTGTACTAAGTATTACATGTAACCTAGAGATGATTTAAAGTCTCTATGGGAGGATGTGCATAGGTTCTATACAAATACTACACCATTTTATAAAAGAGACTTAAGCATCTGCAGATTCTGCCATTACATGAAGGAGAGGAGGGTCCTGGAACCAATCCAAATGACAAGACTGACAAAGAAATTGAAACAATTTTTTATAAAAGAAAAAAATCATAGAGATGAAGAATCAGTAACTGAACTAGAAAATGCAATAGAAAGTTTCAACAGCAGGCTCAATTAATCTGAGAAAAGAATCAATGAGCTCAAAGACAGAACTTAGAAATTATCCAATTAGAGAAATAAAAAGAAAAAAGAATAAAGAAAGCCTATGCAAATTATTGGATATCATCAAGAGACCAAGCCTATACATAATAACAAGTCAAAAGGAGAAGAAAAAGAAAAAGGGCCAGCAAGCATACTGAAAGAACTAATGGGCCAGGCATGGTGGCTCACATCTGCAATCCCAGCACTTTGGGAGGCCAAGGTGGGCAGATCACCTGAGGTCAGGAGTTTGAGACCAGCCTGGCCAATATGGTGAAACCCCATCTCTACTAAAAATACAAAAACAAAAAAAAATTAGCTGGGCATGGTGGTGGGTGCCTGTAATCCCAGCTACTTGGGAAGCTGAGGCAGGTTAACTGTTTGATCCCGGGAGGCAGAGGTTGTAGTGAGCCAAGACCACGCCATCGCACTTCAGCCTGGGCAATGAGAGCAAAACTCCATCAAAAAGGAAGGAAGGAAGGGAGGAAGGGAGGAAGGGAGGGAGGGAGGGAGGGAAGGAGGGAGGGAGGGAGGGAAGGAGGGAGGGAGGGAGGGAAGGAGGGAGGGAGGGAGAAAATATTACTGAAAACTTTTCTTATTGGGAGAAAATGCCAATATCTAAGTACAGGAAGCAGAGAGGTCTCTAAGCAACTTCAATCCAAAGAGGCATTCACTAACACACATAATGATCAAACTATCTAAATCAAAGACAAAGAAGAAATTCTGAGAGCAGAAAGAGATAAGAAATATATTACATACAAAGGGGGTCCCAATATGACTATCAGCAAATTTCTCAGCAGAAACCCAGCAGACTAAGAGTGGGATGATATATTCTAAGTGCTCAAGGGGGATAAAACCTGCAACCACAAATATTTTACATAGCAAAGCTGTCTTTCCAAAATGAGGCAGACACAGAAACTTCTCCAAACAAAAGCTAAGGAAGTTTATCATCATTAGGTTTGCTTTACACAAACGGCTAAAGGGAATATCTTAATCTGAAACAAAAGGCTGTTAATTAATAACATAATAGTTAATGGTATAAGTAATACAGAGCTACATTCAGAATACTCTAAGACTGTAATAGGCAACTTTATCTCTTGTACAAGGGTTAAAAGATATAACTATCAATAACAACTATAGGTAAAATAAATTCTGAAGGAATACACATTACAAAATGACAAATTCTGACATCAAAGACATAAAATGGGGGAAAGAGAAGTGTAGTGTTATTACAGATAATCAAAATTAAGTTTTTATCAGCTTGAAATAGATTGCTAGAAGTATAATCTGCTCCATGTGAACCTTATAGTAACTACAAAGCAAAAATCTATAGTAAAGAAAAATAGAAAAGATTCAAAGCACATTATCACAGAAAATGATTAAAACACAAATGAAGGCTGAAAGAGTGGAAGAAAGGAACAAAGTATCTATAAAACAACCAGAATGAGACTGACAAAATACTAAGGCTTTGCCTATCTATCAATAATTATCTTGAATGTAAATGGATTAAATTCACTAAATAAAAAGACAGAGTGACTAAATGATTTTTTAAAAGACTGAACTATATAATGCCTATAAAACATTCATCTCACTTTTAAGGGTCCCCACAGACCAAAAGTGAAGACATAGAAAAAGATATTTCACTCAAATGGAAAGCAAAGGAGAGCAGAGATAGCTATACTTAAATCACACAAAACAGACTTTATGAGTAAAAAACTAGGAAAAGAGACAACAAAGGACATTATATAATAAAAATTGGTTCAATTCATCAAGAGGATATAACAATTGTAAATATACATGCACCCAGCATTGGAGCCCTAAATATGTAAAGCAAATATTAAAGAATCTGAAGGGAAAGAGAGATTCTGATACCATAATAAGAGGGGACTTCAATACTCCACTTTAAATAATAGGTTATCAAGACAGAAAATTAATAAGGGAACATGAGACTTAAACAACACTTTTAACCTAATGGACTTAACAGACATATATGGCACATTCCATCCGACAACAACAGAGTACACATTCTTCTGAAGCACACATGAAGCATTCACCGAAATAGATCCTATGACAGGCCACAAAACAAGTCTTAGAAAATTTAATAAAACTGAAATCATACCATGCACCTTTTCTGACTATAATGGTATGAAACTAGAATTCCATAACATGACAAATTTCAAAACAAAAATTCAAAAATACATAAAAATTAAACAACATCTTCCTGAACAGCCAATGGATCAATAAATAAATTAGAGGAAAATTTAAAATATATTGAAACAAACAAGGAAACACAACATACCAAAACTCAAGGGATGCAGCAAAAACAGTTGTAAGAGGAAAGTTTACAGCAATAAATGGTTACATTAAGAAAGAAAAATGATCTCAAAGAAACAACTGAATATTATGCTACAAGGAAATAGAAAAGGAAGAACAAACTAAGCTCACTGTGAATAAAAGAAAGAAATAATAAAGATCAGAGCATTCTATGGTTTGGCTGTGTCACCGCCCAAATCTCAACTTGAATTATATCTCCCAGAATTCCCACATGTTGTGGGAGGAACTCAGGGGGAGGTAATCAAAGCATGGGGGCCAGTCTTTCCTGTGCTATTCTCATGATAGTGAATAAGTCTCATGAGATCTGTTGGGTTTATCAGGGGTTTCTGCTTTTGTTTCTTCCATATTTTTTCTCGCTGCGGCCATGTAAGAAGTGCCTTTCGCATCCCACCATAATTCTGAGGCCTCCCAAGTCATATGTAAGTCCAATTCAGCCTCATTCTTCCCAGTCTCGGGTATGTCTTTATCAGCACGTGAAAAACAACTAATAGAGAGCATAAATAAATAAAGACTAGAAAAATAGTACAAAAGATCAACAAAACAAGAGTTAGCTTTTTTAAAAGATACACAAAATTGATAAATCTTCAGCTAGACTAAAAAGAGAGAGAACTCAAAATCAGATTCAAAATAAATAAAATTAGAAATGAAAGAGGCAATATTACAACTGACAGCACAGAAATACAAAGGACCATAAGAGGCCGCTATGAACAAATTATATTCCCCAAAATTGGATAACCTAGAATAAATGGATAAATTTCTAGATACACACAACTTACTAAGATGGAATCATGAAAAATAGAAAATCTAAATAGACCAATAACAGATGAGGAGATTGAATCAGTGATAAGAAGTCTTCTATTAAAGAAAATCCCAGGGCTAGATGGCTCCATTGTTTAATTTTACCAAACACTATAATGAAGAACTGACACCAATTTTTCAGACACTCTTTCAAAAAAATAAAAGAGGAAGGGATACTTCCAACCTCCTTTTATGAGGCCAGCATTACTCAGATACAAAAAACAAACATGGACATCACAAGAAAAAAAAATGAAAAACTATAAGCCAACATCCTTGATGAACATAGATGCAAAAATCCTCAATAAAATAGCAAACTGAATTTACCACCACATCGAAAGAATCATTCACCAAGGTGAAGTGGGATTTATCCCTGGGATGGAAGAATGGTTCAACATATGGAAATCAATAAATGCGATACATTACATTAACAGAATGAAGGACAAAAACTATATGATCTCATTAGATGCAGGAAAAGCATCTGACAAAAATTCAACATGTCTATTGAACATATCATTGTAAGTTCTTGACACAGCAATTTTACAAGAGAAAGAAATGAAAGGCATCCAAATTGGAAAGTAAGAAGTGAAACAATCACTGCTGACAACATGACCTTATATAGAGAAAATCCTAAAGATTTCACCAAAAAACTGTCAGAGCTAATAAATATAATAAAGTTGCAAAATCCAAAGTCAACAAACAAAATTCAGGAGCATTTCTACACACTAACAATGAACGTTCTGAAAAATTAATCAAGAGAACAATCCCATTTACAATAGCTACAAATAAAATACTTGGGAATAAACTGAACTAAGGAGGTGAAGGACACATGTACTGAAAGCTATAAAATGTTAAAGAAAGAAATGGAAAAAGATGCAAACAAATTAAAAGATATACCATGTTCATGGATAGGAAGAATTAATATTGTTAAATTATACATGCTTCCCAAAGCAATCTAAAGTCAATATAATCCCTATCAAGATTTCAATGTCATTTTTCATGAAAACAGAAAAAAAAATCCTGATATTCATATGGAACCATAAAAAAAAATAGCCAAAGCAATCATGAAGAAAAAGAACAAAGTAGGAGGTACACTGCCTAACTTCAAACTATACTACAAAGTGATAGTAATTAAAACAACATGGTACTCACATAAAAAAGACTCACCAACAGAAGGCCCATAAATGAACTCACATATATGGTCAATTGATTTCAACAATGGTGCCAAGAATACACATATTGGGAAAAGGACAGTCTCTTTAATAAATAGTGCTGGGAAATCTGGATATCCATACACAGGAAAGAAGAAGGAAACTGGGCCCTATCTCTTACCATATATAAATGGTAGAAAAAGCTTCACACAGCAGGAGTTATATACAAGGATGTTCACAAAGACACTGTCATAGCAACAAAAAACTGCAAGCAACCCAAATGTCCATCAACAGGAGAAAGGATGAAAACATGATGCTACAATGTAACAATACACAGCAGTGAAGAGGAACTATACCTGTATTAAAATATGGATACATTTTTAGCAAAACCCAGATGATCACAATATTCTTTTTCTTCTCTCTCTCTTTTTAGACAGGGACTTGCTCTGTCACCCAGGCCAGAGTGCAACAGTGGTGTGATCTCAGCTCATTGCAGTGTCAACCTCCCAGTCTTAAAGAATCATCCAGCCTCAGTCTCTTGAGTAGCTGAGACTACAGATATGCACCACCATGTCTGGCTACTTTTATTTTTTAGAGATGATGACTCACTATGTTTCCCAGGCTGCTCTGGAACTCCTGGGCTCCAGCAATCCACCTGCCTTGGCCTCCCAAAGTGTTGGGAACACAGGAATGAGCTACCACACCTGGCCACAATATTCTTTAAAGCTCAGAAACAAGCAAAACTAAACCATAGGTTGTTTAGAAAAATACACATGCATTGGGATAAACTGCTTCTAAAAACCAGGGAATAATAAATACAAAATTCAGGACAGGAGTGAAGGAAAGACTGTGGTAGGGAAGATCAGGTGAATTCCATGGGAATCTCCTGGTTGAATATCAGGTTCATGTTTATTTATGCTTCATGTATTGTCATATCTATTTTGTGTCCATTGCTATTATATTTAGAAAATAATAATAACAAGATGGCATTTTGGGGCATACTAAGAATGCTGGGCAGACAGCAATTCCTAAAGCAAGAATGGACAAGCCTATATGTGATTTGATGGAATCAATGACAATCCTCATTATAGGATTAGGATTCTATTTCGAGGATACCTCATGCATATAAAACACTGTAACTAAAAGTACTTGTTAAAACTTAGTAGCATAGGATTTTGTACATTACAAAACATAACAATCTGTCAACTCATATTTCTTGATGTCTACTCTGCTGAGCAAGAGTCTAGACAGAAACACAGCAGGAGGTTATGAAAAAAAGACGCTGCTACAGGGAATATATCCCACACTAAGTTGAGACAAAAGCTTTCAGAATTCTGAGATATTGCTTCCTTTTCTCAAAATCCACTCCCCAAATCCTGCCAGTTTCACCTTCTACCCCTTCTCACCAACTCCCACAGCCTTCACTGTGGACTTCCATCAGTCCTTGATCCTGGCACCACCACATCCCCCAACTCTTCCCCCCATCCTCATCCATCTTTCCTCATTCATCTTTCAGGCATGCAAATCTGGATTTGAAGCTTTAGTGAATCCCTGCAGAACAGGAGGGAGTGCACTGTCCTTGTAGAAAGCATTCTGCAAAAGCTCCATTTAAAATAATTATGTTAAGTATCATAATAGTTTGCATTTCTGTCTTCTCATTAACCTCTGAGCCCCTTGAGGATAAAGGTCTAGCTCTTCCTTTTATGTCTCTCCAAAGCGGAAAGGCTTAGTATAATTACAGCAATTCTCTTTCTTATAGGGGATGTGAAGACACTAAAATTTCTGCACAGAGGAAAATTTCAAAACTTGAGCATGGCCTATAGGGCCTCCTACGCCTGACCTCAGCCAAGCTTTCCAGTCAGTCTGATCTCCAGCAGACAGCATTCCCCTAATCCATTTAACAGAAATCATTCCATGGCGTATTGCAAGGACTCCATTCTCAACTGAGTTTGGAAAACACTGCAATAAACGGATCTAAACAGGTTTCCTGGCAGGAGGATGTCTCAGAGACTTTAATATGATTCTGTGATTTGAGAATTTCTGAAAGGGGAATTTTGAGATGTCACATTCTCAATCTTAGCCACAATTACCTCTTTGCATGGGACATTCATTTACACAGCCTGCAGTACAAATATTTAGCAGAACACTCCCCAAACTATGGCTATTTCTTTTAAGGAATGGCTTTACATACCTCATTTTCCCCAAGTGCTTTCTGCCCAATTCACTGTTCAAGTTTAACCTTCCTCAATTTTAGCACACACCTTCCCCACATTCCCCTTCATTTCTACAAAGCTCTCTAAGTCTGTTTATGAGTTGTCACTTAAAACGTTATGTGGGTCATGCTTCATGAGACTGTAGCCATATATCCCCAGCACAGAGCAAAGCTCTGACACACAATACAAGCCTAACGCATAGTGGTGACACCGAAACAGTACGCACCCGTGAATATGCAAATTCACTTTTCCCCTTTACTTTTTAAAATTAGAGGGAGCATCCTGAAGAGCAATTTGTGGAGATATTTTGCAACTTCTCCTGCCCAAAAAACGTGTTTGCTAATGATCTAGTAATTGTTCTTATGGTTTCCAAACAATTGCTAAATACTATGGTGTCAATAAGCTTAAGCCTTAGAGTCCTTAACTACCTCTGGGAGGCCTATGCTTGGTTAGAGACCAAAGAGTTAAAATTATGCTTTTGAATAAACTCGAACAGATTTAGAGAAGCCAAGTGAAAGAACTGCTTGGTACAGGTCTTCTTTCAGCCATTTTTCATTTCAAAAAATAAAATAAACAAAACACAACTGCATGAGACAATGGCAGAGGCAAACCAAGATACATGGACTTATTTTCAATGCCACTATTTGGTAAAGAATAATTTAAAAGAAAACTTCATCAGTTCAAACTTCCAAGGAGGGCCTTAAGAGATCATGTAAGTCATAATTTAAGAGGCTTAAGACAAACTATTAGTCATTAAATTTTAAAACATTTTATAGCTTAGTTTGGGGTTCCATTTTTGACATGTTAGAATTTTATTTCTGAATGAGCACATTATGGGTGAAGTTAGAGCCTAATGTCACCATTTTAAAGGCCAGTATTTAGAATTACTATTTACTTTAAATAAATTATTAATATTCATGGGTCCAATTTATTTGATGCCTACTCCATCAGGAGCACAATTCCCAATTGCAGCTTCAGTCCCTTGAGAAAATCAGGCAGATTTTTCTGACAACTCATTTTGAGATGCTGTCCCCTGAAACAGCTGTTAAGCAAAAGTAGAGACCGCTAGTGTCTGCATCAAGATGACTGAGTTTATCTGCTCTAAATTCACTCTAATCTGATAAAGTTTTCAGATTTTTAGATACAGCATTAAAGTTTGTTTGTCTCTATTACTCTTGTCAATTGGTTTTTCCATCAACAACAAAGGAATGTTTGTAAAGCATTCTTATTTCTTTCTTTATTTTTATGTTTTTTTTTTGAGATAGGGTCTCACTCTGTTGCTCAGGCTGGAGCGCAGTGTCACATTCTCAGCTCACTGCAGCCTCAACCTTCCAGGCTCAAGCCATTCTCCCACCTCAACCTGCAGAATATCTGAAACTAGAGGCGCATACCACCACACCTGGCTAATTCTTATGATGTTTGTAGAGGCAAGGTTTCACCATATTGCCCAAGCTGATATTGAACTCCTGGGCTCAAGTGATCCACCCGCCTCAGCCTCTCAAAGTGCTGGGATTACAGGCGAGAGTGACCATGCCCAGCCTCCCTATGATCTTGATTTAAATACTGTTACTTTACATCCAACTTATCTCACACCTAAATTACTGGAATTCAGGACTTTCCCAAAGACAAAATTACACAAGGTAGCTACTTAATTGTTGTCATTATAATTATTTTGTTGCTATTATTGAAAGGACATAATAAGAAACTCTAAGTTTATTTTAATGCCCACATAAAAGATTTCTAAAAAGACAAAGAGAGGATCTCACTCATATTCCCATGCACTTTCTTGCTCTCTTTCTCTCTCTCTCTCTGTAAAGGAAGGTAAGGCTGAAGTCAAGTAAGCTGCTCTGAGGCTCGTGATATGTATTATCTGCCATTCATGTCAGAAAAATCATACTATACGACGACACCTTAAAAGCAGACTGCCGAGCACTGCGTGTGGGGTATATAATGAAGCCTCCAAAAGGGAAGGAATTTCTTTACCTGCTATTCTGAAAGGGAGGCTCCCCAGCTCGTGTGCATACTTGTAGTACCAGTCTCATGCCTCGTTTACAGAACGAATCTCTAAAGGTTAGTATAAAGGATATCACCAAGCGCAAGAGAAATCTAACTGCATCTTTTTTTGCTAACAGGATCAAGTAGAGGTTGAACAAATGAGCAGAACCTTCCTTTTTCAATACTTTGAGAATCAAACATTCTTAGATACTAAATATGCTTCCATGACTCAGGAGTTTTACTTAAAAGTAAAAACTTACAGTTCGTCACTTAGGCATAAAAGCATAACGAAACTATTGGTGGTGAACAGACTGACTCTGAGAGTAACTTCTAGAGCCTCCTCACTGGGAAAGTGAGGAAAACCTCAGAGGGGCGAGCAGAGCACAACCTCTCCCATGGAAGAGGGTAGTAAAAGTCACCCTCATCACAGAAGATGCAGACTGTCAATCTTCCTCTGAATCTCTACCAAATTAAAGATACTCCTAGGGGGCTGGCCCATAGAGCAGCTCAGGATTCTTTTACCTAAGGCCCACCATACCCAATGAGCAGGGACTTAATGCAAGGCCTGCCAAAGCCAACCAGGTGAAAGGTAGCATGAGGTGAAGGATAGAGGCGTCAGGGTGAAAGTCACGGCTGAGTGTCATGTGTATGATATTGTGAAATATGTGTTTGCTCTTCATCGCTGTTACCTGGCACAGAGTCCCTAAATCTCAAGAGTGATGTTTTCTGCATGCTAACGTGATGACTACCAGTGACCACTAGGTCACCCTACCCACTTGGTTTCCCTAGGTAGCTTCAGGGTGAAACAGGAAAGACTAAGGCAGGATTAGAGTTGAGACTTCCAGCCCCACCCCTCAACCTCCAGGGAGGGGAGGTGCTAAAGGTTGAGTGAATCACCAATGGCCAGTGGTTTAATCAGTCATGCTTACATAATGAAGCCTCCATAAAAGCCCCAAAAATCAGGGTTCAGGAGCTTTCGGGTTGCTGAACACATGCAGGTTCCAGAGGAGGGCAGGAAAGCTCTGAGCCCCTTCCCACACTTGAACTATGCATCTCCCCATCTGGCTGTTCAGCCATAACATCCTTTATGATAAATATGAAAATGTAAGTAGAGTGTTTCCCTGAGTTTTGTGAGCTACTCTAGTAAATTAATTGAACATGAGAGGGTATCAGCATGGAGCTTGTGGTTGGAATCTAAGGTAGGGGAGAGCTTTGTGGGACTGAGCCCTTAATCTGTGGGATATAACTCCAACTGAGTTAAATTGTAGAACACCCAATTGGTGTTTGCTGTTGGAAAACTGCTTGGTTTGTTATGTGGGGAAAACTCCCCACATTTCTGGTGTCAGAAATATTGTATTGAGTGATTGAGAGCAGGCAAAACACTTTAGCTTTTCCTGTATCTCAGTCTATGCAAAGCTGCAAGAAGCAGAGGGTGTCATACCTATACGTTGGTGGAAGCAGCATTTTCAAAATACCCCTACAGAACATTATAATGCTATTCCATGGGTACTAAAGGTAAATGAGCACCCACTGAGAGAGTACAGTGCCTATATAGGTATAGTATTTGTCCCCTCTAGCTTATGAATGAAGTAGCTCACTAAATGACTCTTCACACATAAGCAGGAAGTATTTTTTTTTAGAGTAAATATAATCATTATCCAGCAGGCGACAAAATGATGTTTCATAAATATAAAGTTTACATAACTTCAAAAACATAAGGCTCTTCTCAAATCAACTTAGGACCAAAATTATCAAAAATACCTAGAGTAGGCCTAAGTACATTAAATTTATTATAAATCATCAGGAAGAACGGTATTTGGTCTTCAAAAATATTCTCCAACTACAACATCCAATATGGTAGCTACTGGCTGCGCGTGGCTAGTTACACATAAATTAAAATGAAATACAATTTAAAATTCAATTCTTCAGTTGCACTAGCCACACGTGACTGGAGGTGCTGAACAGAGCACAGATGAGCCTCACCATCACTGCACAAAGTCCTGCTGGACAGTGCCGCTGTCAATTTTGAAGTTAAGTTTTTTTCCCTATAAAAACCACAGGGTATATTTTTTTCTTGTTAACAATTGCTGGGGAAACGAGATTTGCTTGCTGGGTCAGAAACCAAAAAGCAAGTCACACTTAGCACTCTCAAAGTCTTAGAAAACCCACAGTCAACAACGCAAGATGCAAATCCTGTAATTAAGCTATGACAATACAGACTCCCAGGCATTTATTTGACACTGAAGCCTGTGGCCTCCGGCACAGCCAAGGGCCTTTGAAGGAGACTTAATCCCCAGAAAATACTCCAGTCAGTCCCAGAAGCAGTTACTGCTCTTGTAAATTAAAATGAAGGATAAGAAATCGGACCCTAAGGATTTTTTTTTTCAATAGATGATGCAGTTGCCTTTGGTATGTCCAGAGCGGTAACAGAGAATAAGCATCCTGTTCATCAGCCAGGCACATTGCTCAAGTTCGCAGTCAACACTCCATTTATCTGATTATCACCAACATGTATTATTAAGAAGCATATTTTACATGTATCAACATAAGGGCTGTCTCAAGATTTCCTGCAGAACCATTCCCTCAAGGAAATATTCAGAAGATCTTTCTATTCATAGGAGTACATGAGCATCAGCTAGTTGCATTTAGCAAACCACAGTTCCGCCACTTAATATTGTTAGCCTCAAGCCAAGTTTCAATGAGGGGAGAACAGTGATGCATGTGAAATGAGGATTAGGGCCCAGGCACACTGGCAGGGAAAATTGACATGGTGAAATTTGTGTCACAACAAATAAATGCTGTCCCATGGAAAAGGGAAAGGGCTCAGTCTCAACTGATTAGTCATCTCTACGGAGATCAACGCTGCCCCTTCTGGACACAAGCGACAATATCTGGAGTGGGCTTTTTCACCAATGGGTCTGTGTGAGTTATAAATTGTTCTATGAACGCATCATTTGAAAGCACTAATTGAAAGCAAAACTAGAATCACTTCAAGGCCACAAACTTAAATCCCTGTACCACCTAGCTTTGGGTTTATGTGACCATATGGTCTCAATTCACTTAGAAACAAAACATTAGAAGCAATCACACAAAATCTGAGGCCAGGTTTTCCCTCTCAGTCCCCTTCTCGGGGTGAGGGGGGACAAAAAGGTGTTTTATACAGCATGAGGGTGGTATGCATGTCTATGATAGAATAATAAGAATTGCTTTCTTTGAAAGAAATTGCCAACACAGAGCTTTCAGTACTATAAATACTTCAGCATCTCTAAAGTTGTTGACTTTGCCATAAAATTAAACTGTGGCTGCCATATGAGCTGCAATATTATATCACCCTTTCCCTCTCAAATATCAAAATAATAAAAATATTAGTAAAAGTTTATAGAAAGCAGAGCAATTTACACTGTATATGTTAAACCAGCATTTCTTTACTTGAGGTAAGGGGTTTTATGCTGGAAAACAGAAGCCACGTTGATCTAACACAGCAAAAAGGCAGAGGGTGGATGGAAGATGGCGGGTGACCACAGAGCAAAGAGAAAGAATGAAAGATGACATTCCAATGGGCCTTGCCACATGGCTTACGCTATTCCTTCAAACAGCTTCCCGAATGCTAGAGCAGGCTGCTGCAGACCATAGGCACCATCTCACCCAACGCAAAACACTTGGCAGCTCTTTAAAGAGCAAATAAAATAAAGATATTTATATTTTGAGCTATTATTTCAAAAAGGAAAGATATTACTAATGAAGATTGGAGGGAAGACATTTATGAAGACTATAAGATTAAATGGCTGATTAAAAGGAAAATCATTAATTTTTTCATCTTTCATACCAAGAAAATACACTTAACGTAACTGTGCCTTCATTATAGTGTGTTAACTAGTCTTAATTTTAAAAATATTTTAATCCTCTAGGCTTTTCAATGTATGATTTTCTATTCTATTGCTTCTTCTAAAAATTGTTTTTATTGAGCCAAATTATTCTCAGAATGAAGAGATTACAACAATCTACAGCCAATACGTTCACTTGAGACTGCCCATATGATCTCTCTGTGAATGCTTTCTATGTGCCAGGAGCAGGGTACAATGCTGGTTTGATCCCTGTCCTCAAAGAGACTATGGTCTAGTGAGGGTGACAGGCAAGTCAGAGAATAAACATGACAGAAGAGTTACAAGGACAGTGGCCAACAAGCCTATAGTCTAATAGGTGACCAATCACTGTCCCCTGGAAGACTGATGATCACCAAGTATTAAACAGGGGCTTAGGATGCTGGAGAGGTGATGTTTCCCTCATATAGGAGAGAAGGGGCAATGTTATGGGTTAAATAATGTCCCAAAATAAAATGTATATTGGAGCCCTAATCCCCAGTACTCAGCCTGTGACCTTATCTGGAGACAGGGTCTTTGCACAGGTGGTCAAGTTAAGATGAAATTATCAGGGTGTGCCCTAATCCATCATGAATAGTGTCCTTCTATAAAGGGTCAATATGTACATGGTCATATACAGAGGGAAGGTGATGCTCGAGCACTCAGAAGCTAGAGGAGAACCCTGGATCAGACTCCCCTCAACCCGCAGAGGAGGCTGATCCTACAGAAACCTTGATTTGGGACTTTTAGCCCCCAGACTGTGAGATGACAAGTTTCTGTTATTTAAACCACCCTGTTTGTGTTATTGTGGCAGAGCAGCCTAGAAGACTAATACAGGCAGTGTTGTCCTGGGTTAGGAAGGGAGGAAAGAGTTCTCAGGCAAAGGGATGAGAATGAATAAAGGCAGGGAAGTATGAAAACATACAGTGCATTTGCAGGTGTGCACTACAGAAAGAGAAGCTCAGAGTAATGGCTGTGGGCTTGGAGAGTCATTCCACAACCAGGAAATACAGCAGGATTAGTTAACGTAAAGGGTAAAATGAAGCTGTGTGACGTTATCTTAAAGAGAATTAAGGCTCGCAGGCCCAGTGGACCTCAACTGTAACTTGACTGAAGGAATTAACATTAAGGAAAAAATATGTGGGTCAGAAAAAGGTCTAAAATGAAAGACTATAAAGATGGTTAGAAGCACACAGCATGGGCCGGGCGCGGTGGCTCAAGCCTGTAATCCCAGCACTTTGGGAGGCCGAGGCGGGTGGATCACGAGGTCAAGAGAACGAGACCATCCTGGTCAACATGGTGAAACCCCGTC
>NW_016107418.1:5493213-5497859 GCF_001604975.1 Cebus imitator
AAAAAAAAAAAAAAAAAATAGAAGCAGACAGCATGAGTTTCTGAGTCAGCAAGAGGGAGGATGGCCTAGGAGTGTCCAGCCAGGCTTTGTGGAACCATAGCCACACATCTGACACCACGAAACACTGAAATGGGAGAATGAAGTGTCCTTCTATCCTGAGTCCCAGTTCACCATGCAATACAGATAACATGGCTTCTCAATGTTATCATGGCTTCTTCTTTATGTCAGCCCAAGCCATATTCACTTGAGAGGTAAAATTTTCATTGTCAAGTAATACTCTGCAGCCTGGCTCATAGAACTTATGAGCCTTGATGGTGTGAGTTGGCATCACCGAATATATTCATGTCAGAATCCAACAGGGAAGAGTGTGTTTCAGAACACTGAGGTCTAATATCCAGCCTGAGTGGCCTTGCCAAAGGACTGATGCATTTCCTCCAGATGTCATCTCAGTTAATGACAATACTTTCAGTTCCATCTCAGTCTGCTTGAGCTGCCATAACAAAATGCCACAGACTGGGTTGCTTCAACAACAGGCATTTATTTCTCAAAGCTGTAGAGGCTAGAAGTCAAAGATCAAGGTACCAGACAATTCTGTTACTGATAAAATCCCTCTTCATAGACTGGACAAAGAAATGTGGCACATACACACCATGGAATACTATGCAGCCATAAAAAAAGGATGAGTTCATGTTCTTTGTATGGACTTGGATGAATCTGGAAACCATCATTCTCAGCAAACTGACACAAGAACAGAAAACCAAACACCGTATATTCTGACTCATAGGTGGGTGTTGAACAATGAGAACACATAGGCACAGGGAGGGGAGCATCACACACTGGAGTCTACTGGGGAGGCTAGGGGAGGAACAGCAGGGGGTGGGGAGGTTGGGGAGGGATAACATGGGAAGAAATGCCAGATATAGGTGATGGGGGGATGGAGGCAGCAAACCACCTTGCCATGTATGTACCTATGCAATAATTCTGCATGATCTGTACATGTATCCCAGAACCTAAAGAACAATTGAAAAAAAGCCTTCTTCCTGGCTCATAGACAGCCATCTTCTCACTGTGTTCTCACATGGTGTTGAGAGGCTGGAGAGAGATCTGGTGTTTCTCTTCTAAGGACACTAATCTTATCCGATTAGGGCTCTACCCTTATGATCTGGTTTAACTATAATTGCTTTGTTACTCCAAATTCAGTCACACTGGGCGTTAGTGCTTCAACTTATAAATTTTGGGGGAACACAATTCAATCCACAGCCCTGTCAGTGGAGTCACATTGCATCTAGAATAACCTTGCCTCCTTCCATGTTCTACAGGGCCCCGCATGGCACGCTCTTCCCTTGTCTGTTTCTTGACCTCACTGGGCTCATTTTACTCCTGAGGCTCTGCCACACCACCTCCCACATATTCTGTCACTGTACCACCTTGGCAGATTTGTGTTTGCTATTTCCTCTGTTTGGCATATCCACCCCTGGGCCCATCTCATTCTCCTGGAGTCTCAGGCCAGAAGTAGCTCCTCACTGAGGACTCTCTTTACCACCCTATGTAAGTGATATGGTTTGCCTGTGTTCCCACCCAAATCTCATCTTGAACTGTGGCTCCTATAATTTCCATGTGTTGTGGGAGGGACTGGTGAAAGATAATTAAATCACTGGGGCAGTTTCCCCCATATTGCTCTTATGGTAGTGAATAAGTCTCACAAGATCTGATGGTTTTATAAGGAGAAACGCCTTTACTTGGCTCTCATTCTCTCTTTTCCTGATACCATGTAGGACATGCCTTTGTTCTTCCTTCACCTTCTGCCATGACTGTGAGGCCTCCCCAGCCATATGGAACTGTGAGTCCATTAAATGTTCTTTTCTTTATAAATTACCCAGTTTCAGTTATGTCTTTATCAGCATGTGAAAATAGACTATTACACTAAGGGTGACTTCTTTACTCCCCAAACCACTTCTTAACATACCATCCTCTTATTTATCTTTCAAGGTACTCATGCTATCTTATTCATTTGTCTACCTTCCCACAGTTGAACCCTGAGTTCTATTTAAGGGACTGCTGTCGTGTAAATGTGTTCCCCAAATTTCATTCATTGAAAACTTAATCCCCTCATATGCTGATTGGACGTGGAGACTTCAGGAGGTAATTAGGATTAGACAAGGACATCAGGGTGGGACCCCCATGATGGGATTGGTGGCTTTAAAGGAAACCTGAGCTGACACACATGCTCTTGTGCTCTTGCAATATGATGCCCTCTGCTGTGTTATGATGCAGCAAGAAGGCCCTCACTAGATGACAGCACCATGCTCTTGGACTTCCCAGCCTCCAGAACCATTAGCTAAAGAAACTTTTCTTTGTAAGTTATCCCAATCTGTGGCATTTTGTTACGGCAACAGAAAATGGACCAAGACAGGGATCTTCTAGGTCCTTTCTAATTGTGTATTCCTAGCTACCTAAACTTGGGTTTAACACCCAAAAGGTGCTCAGTAAATTTGTTGAACCAAAGAATAAACCACCTGTGTTCAGTGAGTATCCACTATTCATTTTCTTTCTTTGGAAAGGCACATTACAATCACATTAGATTCAATTTTGACTGTAAAACTTTTGAAACATCAGAATGGCTAAGACACAGTTTAAAAAAGGAAAAAAAACTTCAGAGCCAGTAGGTGCAGTCTCAGCAATTCTACTTAGTTGCATGACTTTGACAGGTCACTTCTGTGCCTAACATATTTATCTGTAAAATGGAGACACAGCCATTCACATCATAGGCTATTGTGAGGATTAAATAAAAGTAATTGATTTATACACTAATCATGCCTTTTGGTTCCTAAGTAAATTTTTAAAATTTCTAGTTATTCAGAGATCAACACAAAACTTGCAGTAACAGTCAAGTGATGCAAGAGACCTCCACTGTTTTCAACATCCTATGGAATAAAGTGTTAGCAAAATCTTGCCTCTTGAGAAAAAGCAACAACCCACAAGAGCTCTGCAGTGGCAAATGCTGTAATGAGACACCCATTGCCCCTGCCTCCCCAAAGACCTTCACTACTCACTGCTCAAACACATTGATGTTGGTTCCCACAAGAAGGTGTAATTTAATAATCTTTGAATTGCTGAGGACTGTGTATTTTTAAACCTGAAGGCTCAATTAGCAGCTAGAGTTCAATCAGTATAGTAGCACTTGTAATTTTAGACAATTACTTCACATTGTGTAGAAGCTTTGGACAGAAAGGGGCTGTATGTTTTAAGGCACATTTAAGAAATGTACTACTACATTTCTGCATCCTAAATGCCTGTTTTCAAAACTGCATTTGTTCTTCCTCAAAAAGGGATCTGACAAAATAAAAGGTTTTCTCTTACTAACATTTCTCAGGTCTCTTGATTATGGGGCTCAAACTTGAGTGTCACTCCTCATGTGGAATATCTCCAATTCTCCACTCGTTGAGGCAAGAATAATCCTCAGATCCACAACTGATCTCTTATCCCTTCCACCACTAAATGCACATTTTATCTTTACCTATTCTTGCTTAAAGTTCCCCCAAAATGTGACTACATAAAATTGATCATACAAAATCCATTGTTGCTATAAAATTTTCCTAATAGCATTAAGGAAAAATAAGACGTTTTGTGTGTTTAGAGATAATTTGTATGTAAAAAACTTTTAAATTTCAGCTGATTCAAATATATCAGAAGCAACACACTACTGCAGATAGAAGGAATTTCTTTTAAAATGATAACCTTGTTAAACTTACAGGAGCTGAAATAGAAATGAAAAACTTAGAGGACTGGTCATCAGGAAAATTGAACTAATCACTTTATTTGGGTGAATTATTTTTCTGAAAGCAGCTCAGGGACAAGACCACCCCCGGGCAAGTATAATTCACACAACTTGTACTTACCCAATTAACAGCAAATCACTAACTTGATTAACACATAATTATACACATACCTCAATTGCCTTTAGAACATATAATTTGAGGAAATACTGTAATTTGTGCTTGGGAAGTATACTGTTCATCTACATACAATACTCTCTAATAGAGGTAACATTGAAAATATTCAGAAAACTAGTTAACATTAAGTATCTTGTTAAGGTTAACTGGGTCACCTAACAACTTAGCAAAATATAAATTACATTTAGGTGAAATTAAAAAGGTAAATTATTTGCCTACAGTTATAAAAATTAGACAGTTAAGGTTATAACTCAATCTAGCTGAGGCCATTTCTGTAATTTCATTTGTGTCCTCTTCCTCTTCTGTATTTATAAACCACAAGTCCTTAGGTGATGAAGGAACCCTGGCCCCTTGATTTAACCCACAGTCTCTTCTAAAATCATAAATGCCATATACCAATAGCTTGTATGACCAGCAAGGAAAGAAACACCCACAGTCCTTGTCCTGAAAGTTATGTCAACTAGTTAAGTGTAAATGGAAACAAACAAAGCAAGACAGTTTTCTATTAAGAAATACCCTTCTTGGAGAGTTCGATGCAGTAAGTGTTTTAAGCACCACCTACCTATGTGCAAAATATTTTAAAGATGAATACAGCAGTCTCTACCATGAAGTCTTAATTGATAAACAAGTTTACAGCCCCGGAAGGGGAAGGATGACACTCCATTCACACACACACACACACACACACACACA
>NW_016107418.1:5499319-5500545 GCF_001604975.1 Cebus imitator
GCGCCACCATGCCCAGCTAATTTTTTGTAGTTTTAGTAGAGACGGGGTTTCACCATGTTGACCAGGATGGTCTTGATCTCTTGACTTCGTGATCCACCCGCCTCCACCTCCCAAAGTGCTGGGATTACAGGCGTGAGCCACCGCACCCGGCTGAGATATGGAATTTTCTATTTGTGGCTACCTGTCAGCACTCAAAAGATTTCAGATTTTGGAGCATTTAGGACTTGGGATTTTTGGATTGGGGATGCTCACTCTGTATAAACATTGCTGTTTCAGATTATTTTGCCATTTTCCAAAGTACGGGAGGGCAGAAAAGAGACGACAGGATGGGATTCATTACTTTTCTAGGTTTAAAATACAATAATTTCAGATCTCAGCACTGCCACTTTGATGTGGTAGCCTTCTCCTTCTTTCTGCCCCTCATCATTCCTCTCACTGTTGCTTATCTTGCCGCTACTATTTCCATTTCTTTTTTTCCCCTCTCCATAAGAAACCAATTTGGCAGTTACCAAAAATCTGCTTAGCTCCATTGACACATCTCCCACTTGGCATATACATTCCCTGAAGGCTTTATTTTTAGACAGAGTCTCACTCTGTTGCCTAGGCTGGAGTGTAATGGTGCAATTTTGGCTCACTGCAGCCTCTACCTCCCGGGTTCAATTCTCCTGCCTCAGCCTCCTGAGTAGCTGGGATTACAGGAGTGCGTCACCACACCCAGGTAATGTTTTGTGTTTTTAGTAGAAATGGTGTTTTGCCACGTTGGCCAGGCTGGTCTTAAACCCTTGACCTCAGGTAATCCACCCTCCTTGGCCTCCCAAAGTGCTAGGTTTACAGGTGTGAGCCACCACATCCGGCCTGAAGGCTTAATTTATGAAAATGACATATGGTCAAGGGGTGACTGAATCACAGTCACAGGACAAAACTGTGGACTCACCGTGGATTTTAAAGGGATCCCATTTTCTAAATTCAGTGCAAATTTGTTTCCTCTACAATTTCCAATTGTGACAACCTTCAGCTACTTTAAAGAGGATAACAGAACTATGAGCACTGGAGGGGAATCTACCGTCTCATGAGCAATTCTATCTTTTTTTTTTCAGTTTTCTTGGTGATGGAAGCTAACATATTACATATCAGGACGGGATTTGGTAAATGTCAACATTAGCTGGAGTGAAGAAAGATGAGCTCATTCTAAAAAGGCAGGACAGACTTCAGTCTGATAAACAAAT
>NW_016107418.1:5500815-5617217 GCF_001604975.1 Cebus imitator
ATGTAGGTTTCATACATATTAGTTCACAAAACAAGTTACATTAGGAGCATCTTTCCTAGTTATTAAGCAAACGGTTTTTGACACATTTCAAGGTACCTTCTTCTGCACTGTTGAAGAGCCAGACACAAAGGTACCTATGATAAGATGACTTCCCTGGAAACGCAGAGTCTAGTGAGGAAGACACGTAGACCAGTAAATCCCGCTGCATGGGAGTGATACCATGGATGCCCCACATCAATAATCCTTCCATTCCCAATCCTAGGACCAGTCGCCCACTTCTCCACTTCCCTCAAAACAACTTCCCATCATAAGCATCACAGACTTATTGAGGTTTTTCTTATTAAGTCTCTCCTTCCCTTTCCCTATGGCTTCATACAATTTACGAAAAAACAGTGAAATATTACCAGTGGTTCATTGATTTCCATTTCCTCCTTGATTGCAGGAATCAAGCAACATGCTGCATTGCGCCTACTTCTAACATTTTGTTCAGTTATTTCACTTAAGATAGCGTAAAATGTTTTGTCTTAATTTCATATTTCTATCAACTATAAAACTGTGCTTGAGAATTATTTTCCAAAATAACGTGAGGATTTTTAAACACCTTATACCTATTTCACACTCTTCTTAATGTAAAGGCAATTGTATTATATCTCAAGCCAATATTTTTAAAACTCCTCAAGATGTTGCTGCACGTATTGAGTATTGACCCAAGGTTTATCACTGATTTCTCTCTTTCTTTGAATACTTTGAACAGCTTAGATCTTCCGTCCAAGATCATTTTTTTTCTGTATAATATACAATCTTTAAAATTTCCTTTATTATGGGTTGGCTGGTAACAAACTCTCATCTATTTGCTTCTGTGAGTGTTTTGATTTTAATCCCATTCTTCAAAGATTTTTCTGCCTATAAAACTCTGGATTGGCAGATATTTTATTTGAGCATTGAAAATGGCATTCTGCTGTGTTCTGGCCCCACTGTTGCTGGTAAGACGTCACCCGTCTCTCTGAGAAAGCAATGCTATACCCGTCCCCTGCTCCCCACATTCTCTTAAGTGTCTGCCGTCCTGAAGTTTCACTGTGATGTACCGTGGAAAGAATGTATTCACTGATCCTTGTTAGGATTACTAGACTTTCTGAATCTGTAAATTAGCATCTTTTTATCACCTTCAGAAAATCTCTAGCCATTATTACCTCAAATATTTACTCTGCCCTATTTTTTTCTCTTGCCTTTAGACTGATTGAGCACATGGCAAACTCTCATTCTACTCTGTACGCCTCAACCTCTCTTCTGGGTTTTCTTGTGACTCCTCTCTACTTTGTATACATAGATTGGGGTCAGTAAACTATGGCCTGTGGGCCAAATCTATCCCATGGCCTGTAATCTAAGAATGGTTTTCACATTTTTAAAGGTCTGTAAAAACAGAATTAGGAGATCAGTCCCAAGATAACCGAATAAGAGGCAGCTCCATAATGCAGCTTCCAGTGAGAGAGATGCAAAAGCCAAGTGGTCTCCGCAATTCCAAACCAGGTACCAGGTTCATTTTGTGGGTCTGGTTGGATGGTGGGTATAAACCAAATAGGGCAAGTTGAGGCAAGGTGGGTCACTGCCCCACCCAGGAGGTGTGTGCAACTGACTGTAGGACCAGGAGATCTCCCACTCTGGGACTTCGGTTGGGATACAGCACTCCACCCAAGCTCTCTACAACCCATAGAACAGGGGATCTTCACCAGGTTGAAAAGCCTCAGCGAGCTGCCTGAACAGGGCAGAACAGCAACTTCAGCTGGTGCAGGGGCTGTCAGCATAGATCTAGGTGGAAGCAATGGCTGATGCCAAGAAATGCCAGAAAGCAGGTGGGACGGAGCTACCCACCCCCGAGAAAGAAGGGGAACTGAAAACAGGGAAACAGCCTATATGGCAGGACACCCCCCCTTCTCTCCCTACCCCGCACAAAACCCAGCAGGCTAAAAAACTCTTACTCCAGAGTTTTGCACCCAGAACATCAATTAGAGAGCAACCAGGAATGATCGAGCTCAACAGGGGGAAGGGAAGCCACCATTGCAGAAGCCAGCCTAATTTTCCTGAGTAAATAAAAGACGCTGCAGCTTCACTGAATCTGTGGCAGCCCAGCAGTGCCTCTGAGGGCAGACAAAGGAAAGGCCGCCTCCACAAGCAGCTACCTGAGATCAAAACTATATAAATCCAACAAGATGGGAAGAAACCAGCGCAAGAAGAATGAAACCATGAAAAACCAGAACACCTCTCCCCCACCATAAGATCTCAACTCCTCACCAGCAAGGGAACAAAGCTGGATGGAGAACGAATTTGATGAATTGACAGAAGCAGGCTTCAGAAGGTGGGTAATAACAAACTTATCCGAGTTAAAGGAACATGTTCTAACCCAATGCAAAGAAACTAAAAACCTTGAAAAAAGGTTAGGCGAAATGCTAACTAGAATAACCAGCTTAGAGAAGAACATAAATGACTTGATGGAGCTGAAAAACATAGCACAAGAACTTTGTGAAGCATACACAAGTTTCAATAGCTGAATAGATCAAGTGCAAGAAGGGATATCAGAGACTGAAGATCAACTCAATGAAATAAAATGAGAAGGCAAGAAAAGAGAACAAAGAGTGAAAAGAAATGAACAAAGCCTCCAAGAATTATTGGATTATGTGAAAAGACTTAATCTACGCTTGATCAGTGTACCAGCAGATAACAGGGAGAATGAATTCAAGCTGGAAAACACTCTTCAGGATATTATCCAGGAGAACTTCTCCAACCTAGCAAGGCAGGCCAACATTCAAATACAGGAAATACAGAGAACACCACAACGATACTCCTCTAGAACAGCAACCTCAAGGCACATAATCATCAGATTCACCAGGGTTGAAACGCAGAAAAAAATGCTAAGGGCAGCCAGAGAGAAAGATCGGGTCATCCACAAAGGGAAGCCCATCAGACTCACAGCAGATCTCTCGGCAGAAACCCTACAAGCCAGAAGAGAGACGGGGCCAATATTCAATGTTCTTAAAGAAAAGAACTTTCAACCCAGAATTTCATATCCAGCCAAACTAAGCTTCATAAGTGAAGGATAAATAAAATCCTTTATGGACAAGCAATTGCTGAGAAATTTCGTCACTACCAGACCTGCCCTACAAGAGCTCCTGAAGGAAGCACTAAACACAGAAAGGAAAAATCAGTACCGGCCACTGAAAAAAAAAATAATAATAACAAATGGTAAAGACCAATGACGCAATGAAGAAATTACACTAACCAAAGGGCAAAACAATCAGCCAGTATCAAAATGGCAGGATCAAATTCACACATAACAATATTAACATTAAATGTAAATGGACTAAATGTCCCAATCAAAAGACACAGGCTAGCAAATTGGATAAAAAGCCAAGAATCATCAGTGTGCTATGTACAGGAGACCCATCTTACATTCAAAGACATACATAGACTCAAAATAAAGAGATGGAAGGAGATTTACCAAGCAAACGGAAAGCAAAAAAAAGCAGGGGTGGCAATCCTATTCTCTGATAAAATGGACTTTAAACAAACAAAGACCAAGAGACAAAGAAGGGCATTACATAACGGTAAAAGGATCAATACAACAAGAAGAGCTAACTATTCTAAATATATATGCACCCAATACAGGAGCATCCATATACATAAAGCAAGCCCTTAACCACCTACAAAGAGACTTAGAATCTCACACAATAATAGTGGGAGACTTTAACACTCCACTGTCAATATTAGACAGATCAATGAGATAGAATATCAACAAGGAAATCCAGGACTTGAACACAGATCTGGACTAAGCAAACTTAATAGACATTTAGAGAACTCTCAACCCAAAATCCACAGAATATACATTCTTCTCAGCACCACATCACACTTCCTCTAAAATCGACCACATAATTGGAAATAAACCACTCCTAAGCAAATGCAAAAGAATGGAAATCATAACAAACAGTCTCTCAGACCACAGTGCAGTCAAATTGGAACTCAGGATTAAGAAGCTAACTCAAAACTGCACAACTTCATGGAAATTGAACAACCGGCTTCTGAATGCCAACTGGATAAACAATGAAATGAAGGCAGAAATAAAGATGTTCTTCGAAACCAACAAAAATGAAGATACAATGTACCAGAATCTCTGGGACATATTTAAAGCAGTGTCTAGAGGGAAATTCATAGCAATAAATGCCCACATGAGGAGCAAGGAAAGATCTAAAATCGACATCGTATCATCAAAATTGAAAGAGTTAGAGGAGCAAGATCAAAAAAACTCAAAAGCTAGCAGAAGACAAGAAATAACTAAGATCAGAGCAGAACTGAAGGAGACAGAGACACAAAAAAACCTTCAAAAAATCAACAAATCCAGGAGCTGGCTTTTTGAAAAGATCAACAAAATAGATCGATCGCTAGCCAGACTAATAAAAAAGAAAAGAGAGAAGAATCAAATAGATGCAATAAAAAATGATAAAGAGGATATCACCATCAATTCCACAGAAGTACAAACTACCATCAGAGATTACTACAAACAACTCTATACATATAAACCAGTAAATCTGGAAGAAATGGATAAATTCCTGGACACTTGCACCCTCCCAAGACTACACCAGGAGGAAGCTGAAACCCTGAATAGACCAATAACAAGGTCTGAAGTTGAGGCAGCAATTAATAGCCTACCAACCAAAAAAAGTCCAGGTCCAGATGGGTTTACAGCCAAATTCTACCAGACATACAAAGAGGAGCTGGTACCATTTCTTCTGAAACTATTCCAAACAACACAAAAAGAGGGAATCCTCCCCAACTCATTTTATGAGACCAACAACAACCTTATACCAAAACCAGGCAGAGACTCAACTGAAAAAGAAAACTACAGGCTAATATCCATGATGAACATCGACACAAAAATCTTCAATAAAATACTGGCAAACTGAATGCAACAGCAAATCAAAAACCTTATTAATCACGATCAAGTGGGCTTCATCCCAGGGATGCAAGGCTGGTTCTACATACGCAAGCCTATAAACATAATCCATCACATAAACAGAACCAAAGACAAAAACCACATTATTATCTCAATAGATGCAGAGAAAGTCTTTGATAAAATTCAACAGCTCTTTATGCTAAAAACCGTCAATATACGAGGTATCTATGGAACATATCACAAAATAATAAAAGCCATTTATGACAAACCCACAGTCAATATCATACTGAATGGGCAAAAAACTGGAAGCATTCCCTTTGAAATCTGGCAAAAGACAAGTATGCTGTCTCTCACCCCTCCTATTCAATATAGTATTGGAAGTTCTAGCCAGAGCAATTAGGCAAGAAAAGAAAATAAATGGTACTCAATTAGGAAAAGAGGAAGCCAAACTGTCTCTATTTGCAGATGACATGATTGTATATTTGAAGACCCCATCGTCTCTGCCCAAAATCTCCTTAAACTGATAAGCAACTTTAGCAAAGTCTCAGGCTACAAAATCAATGTGCAGAAATCACAAGCATTCCTATACACCAATAACAGACAAACAGAGAGCCAAATCAAAAGTGAACTCCCATTCACAACTACTACAAAGAGAATAAAATACCTAGGAATACAACTAACGATGTAAAGGACCTCTTCAAGGAGAACTACAAACCACTGCTCAAGGAAATAAGAGAGGACACAAACGGATGGAAAAACATTCCTTGCTCATGGTTGGAAAGAATCAATATCATGAAAATGGCCATACTGCCCAAAGTAATTTATAGATTCAACGCTATCCCCATCAAGCTACCAATGACCTTCTTCACAAAACTGGAAAAAAACACTTCAAACTTCATATGGAACCAAAAGAGAGCCCACATAGCCAAAACAATCCTAAGCAAAAAGAACAAAGCTGAAGGCATCATGCTGCCTGACTTCAAACAATACTACAAGGCCATAGTAATCAAAACAGCATGGTACTGGTACCAAAACACAGACATAGTCCAATGGAACAGAACAGAGGCCGCGGAAGCAATACCACACATCTACAATCATCCGATCTTTGACAAACCTGACAAAAAAGCAATTGGGAAAGGATTCCCTGTTTAATAAATGGTGTTGGGAAAACTGGCTAGCAATATGCAGAAAGCAGAAACTGGACCCCTTCCTGACACCTTACACTAAAATTAACTCCAGATGGATTAAAGATTTAAACATAATACCTAACACCATAAAAACCCTAGAAGAAAACCTAGGCAAAACCATTCAGGACATAGGCATAGGCAAGGACTTCATGGCTAAAACACCAAAAGCAATGGCAACAAAAGCCAAAATAGATAAATGGGATCTAATGAAACTCCAGAGCTTTTGCATAGCAAAAGAAACAATCCTTGGAGCGGACCAGCAACCAACAGAATGGGAAAAAATTTTGCAATGTACCCATCTGACAAAGGGCTAATACCCAGAATCTATGAAGAACAAAACAGATTTGCAAGAAAAAAACAAACAAACCCATTCAACAAAAGTGGGCAAAGGATATGAACAGACACTTTACAAAAGAAGACATCTATGAGGACAACAAACATGAAAAAATACTCATCATCACTGGTCATTAAAGAAATGCAAATCAAAACCACATTGAGATAATATCTCACACCAGTTAGAATGGCGATCATTAAAAAATCTGGAGATGGCAGCTGCTGGAGAGGATGTGGAGAAATGGGAACACTTTTACACTGTTGGTGGGGAGTGTAAATTAGTGCAATCATTGTGGAAGACATTGTGACGATTCCTCAAGGATCTAGAAATAGAAATACCATTCGACCCAGCAATCCCATTACTGAGTATATACCCAAGGAATTATAAATTGTTCTATTATAAAGACACATGCACACATATGTTCATTGCGGCACTGTTTACAATAGCAAAGACTTGGAACCAACCCAAATGT
Organism: Cebus imitator; assembly: GCF_001604975.1. Classification (NCBI taxonomy): domain Eukaryota; kingdom Metazoa; phylum Chordata; class Mammalia; order Primates; family Cebidae; genus Cebus; species Cebus imitator. Next base: position 5,507,751 of record NW_016107418.1, read on the forward strand.
CCATCAATGATAGACTGGATAAAGAAAACGTGGCACATATACACCATGGAATACTAGGTAGCCATAAAAAATGATGAGTTCGTGTCCTTCATAGTGATGTGGATGAATCTGGAAACCATCATTGTCAGCAAACTGACACAAGATCAAAAAACCAAACACTTCATGTTCTCACTCATAGGCGGATGTTGGACAATGAGAATACATGGACACGGGGAGGGGAGCATCACACACTGCGGTCAGTTGGCGTATTGCTAGGGGAGGGACAGCAGGGGGTGGGGAGGGTGAAGAGGGATAACTCAGGGAGAAATACCAGATATAGGTGATGGGGGGATGAAGGCAACAAACCACCTTGCCATGTATGTATATATGCAACAATTCTGCATGATCTGCTCATGTACCCCAGAACCTAAAGGACAATTTAAAAAAAAGAAAAAAATTAAAATAGGGAAGGCTATGCAAATAGAGATCATATGTGGTCAAAAAAAATTAAAAAATATTCAATAGCAGATCCTTTAAAGAAAAAGTTTGGTGACCTCTGTTCTAGATAATTTCTTATATATACCTACTACTTTCCTAATTCTTTCTAGAGTATTATCTAATATACTTAACATTTCCTTAGAATTTTCAATTTGTTGAGATGTTTTTCATTTCCAGATACTCTGTGTAGTCATTTCTCACATCTGCTATGCTACATTTTATACTTTGCTGGTCTCCACAGATATCCCTAGGGTTATTGTCTACTTTTTTTTTTTAACATATCATGGTTGTTTTATATTCTATGTCTGGTTATTCTAGTATCTTCAATTTTTGTAGCTCATTTATAGTATCTTTTGTGCTAATAGCTGGTGTCTTTTTTCTCACGCTTTATGATTTTTTGAAAGTGAATTAACAGCATACAGAATAAAAGTGCCCTCCTATGAACAGCAGCTGCATTGGCTTCTGAAAAATGTAGAGTCTGAGGGTCCTGGTACCCTACGGGTTAGGAGAACCCAGGATTCAAATCCTCAGGAAGCCTGGCTGTCGTCTGTCACCTTATCCCACAGGTGTGGACCTGCAAGGCCTCGGTTTAATGTGAGGAAGCTCCCTAGACTGTCGATCTGTCCTCCGCTCCCTGAAAAGCCTTCATGCAAGATGCTTCAGCATCCATGGCCCCTCTCGCCTCTCTGGGTTGCCGCTCTCAGATTCTCCTCAGTTCACCCGAGAATCCCCTACTCTCCTTTCTTCAATGCTTGAAAAAATATATTTTTAATGATTTTATTCAACAATCTTACTTATTTTCAGTAGGAGGGGCAGTCAAGGTAACCTAGCCTACCATGACTGGAAAACAGAAATCAGCTTTCAAGCATTTAATCACTTTGCTGTCCCTATGATAATTAGGCATTCTTTCATTTCAATGCTAAGAAGCAGATAGAGTGAGCTCTTTCCCATCATCCAAGAACACAATGAAGTGCATGTTGGATGTAGCCCAGAACTACGCTATTCCATCTGACCCTGCAAAGTCTTAAGGCATCAGCTACTACTAAGCATCGTCTTACTGCCAGCAGCATGAAATCTCCCTATCCTACATAGGGATCCTGCTGGAAAAAAAAAATCTAACTATTAGAACTTTAATAGAGAGATATACAGGTAATTGGGTTTCTTTTTTAAAAAAATAAATGTTTACTGCCATTAATAGAATTCTTCACTGCTCCAAAGCCTAAAACAGACAAATTTGCTAATGAGATGTTTTCAAGCATCTTAAACATGGGTCTTCACTAAGGTAAACACAAGGCTAGCCAACATCCTACCCAAAGGAGGGCCATTGTATATGCTGCCTCCGGGCTGCTCCACACCCTCTTCCCTAAAATGACAGATCTTTCCACATGACAATAAGGAGTCTTAGGGCAGTGAAGACACCCTACATGAAGAGCCATCTGTATCAATATCATTTCCATGTCTTCCCTTTCCACACTGCCCCACATATTTCCCAAGTCCTCCTACTCAGACCCTCCCTCACGTTTATAAACATGTGATCTTAACCAATTCTCATCCAGGTTACCTCATCAGCAGGTCACTCAATCTTTCCATTCTATTTCAAGTCTTAAAAAATTACTGAAGACCACTGTAGAGCAGTATCAGCAATGTACCAAAAGAAAGCAAAACCAGGAATCTAAGTAAAAGGAAGCATAAGACTTATGTCAAATAGGTCAAATAGCTTATGTTCTCAAGAATACTGGGAAATCTTTCCAATTTCCACCTAAATATCCATCCACACACAGTCTTTCAGTTCTTAAGCACGATTTTACACTATGGGTACCTAGCCATGAATTCTAACACTGATTTCATATATATGGCATGCTTCTATGTTGGGAACTTTCATATAATTGACACATCGATAACTAATTTCTATATTGTCTCCACTTGTAAGATTTTAGGCGTAAATATTAAGATTGATGAGGGGATGCTCAGATGAAAAAAGGAAGGAGAAGAGGGTGTTTCTTAAAATAGTCTTCCCAGAACTGCGTGAATTTGTCAAATTCTGCATTAATAAAGAAATACCATGGAAAACAATTTAAATCTATATAATTCAGTAAATTTCAGGATGGAACTGTAACAAAAATTAATAAATTCAAGAAATTCTAACATGAAACAACAACAAACAGCAAAGGCAAGGGAGCACCAAGAATGGAGTTAGTGAGGTCAGTATCTAGTCCTTGTCTCTATACTGAACTTAAGAGTTCTGTCAGATGAATCGGTTTTCATTTTATTCTGCCAAACTCTTCAAATCATTTTCTGCTCACAAAACTATCCTCTCATTTCTCAGAGGGTACTGAAATAACGAATACTGATTATAACTCATGGATTCAATGAAATGACAAAACCTAACATTTAAATAAATTGAGTTATAAAAATAATCACCCTCTAAAACTACAATCTAATATCTAACTTTCCTGTAAATGCCACATAAATAACAACACAAAGCCCTTCAAATTAATCTCTTAGAAAATGATATAGAAATTGTGTATGGCCATTAAATACTAACTGTATGATTATAGTCAAAACAATTAACTTTAAAGAAATGAACCAAGTTTGCATTCCATTTGGCATTTTAGCCTTTGTTGATTCCATGCAAGTGCGGCAGGGTTTTCAGTTCTACTTGACTCTCCTTGTAGGGATTTATCAATTGAGTCTTGTCTGCTACTAAAACTGTAATTAAACTGTACAGTAAGCTATTTACATGTCTGCAATAATTTCCTTTTCAAGATACACCAGGCTTCAGTTTTATTCTGTGAAATCATTTCCAATTACATATTTAATCTTTATGTTATTACTTAAATTACACACGTACCACCCTCTAGCCCAGATCCTGGCTGGAGACTCTGGCAACAGCTGCCACACATGTCAAAGGGCTGTTATTATATTCAATGGGAGCCACATGTACCAGTCTGCACAACACTTTGTACCCTCTGACCTAATTCAGCCTATGAGATCTGGCTAATATTTTAGGGTGAACCCTGGTGCTCATGACTCAGAAAAAGAAAACGATTGTTCCTAAAATTAAGGCATCCTAGAAGACTCATCTCCTCTCCAGTTCCCAAATAGGAAATTATTAAGGACTTGGAGAATCTGACAAGCTAAGTGATACCAAATACTACTCTGGAAAATTAAGTGGTCATGGTTCACATCTGTAATCCCAGCACTTTGGAAAGCTGAGGCTGGCAGATCACCTGAGGTAGGGAGCTCCAGACCAGCCTGGCCAACATGGTAAAACCCTATTTCTACTAAATTATCTGGGCATAGTGGCAGGTGCCGGTAATCCCAGCTACTTGGGAGACTGAGGCAGCAGAATCGCTTGAATCCAGGAGACAGACAGAGGTTGCAGTGAGCTGAGATCACATAGTCCAGCCTGGGTGACAAGAGTGACACTCTGTCTCAAAAAGCAAAAAGATTAAGTGGATACTAAAGGATAGAAATAAGGAAAAGATTCATATTTATGCATCTGGAAAGAAGGACTGGAAGGATGGTGGGTGGCATGGATTTGGTACCTTGTCAGTTTCAGAAAGTTCAGTTACAGCATTGAAAGTTTGTTGTTGGGGGTGGTCGTGATAAATGAATGCTAATTATTTGAGGGTTTTTTGGTCTGTATCTAATAAGATAATTGGAGTACAGGAGAAAATGGCAGATAGGGGGCAGGACTAACTTGCAGCTGCTCCTAGTTGGACAAACAGAGCAACATGTGGAGATTCATATCGTGAACTACCACAGGAACATACCAGGAAAGTCAACAGAATCCACAGACCCTTTGAAGGGAGTAATTACTGCTGCAGGCTTTGAAAGACAGCTGAAAAACTGTGAGTACCCAAAGTGTGGAAGTATGAAAGGGAAATTATCTGCCCCTGACCCACAGGGGAACCTGAAGTTCCAGATTGCGGGAGGAGGATTTGATCTTACCTGGAGCTGAGACAAATTTAGAGAGCCGAGCAAAATACACAGGTAGAGGAAGAAGCGGGAAGAGTCCTGTGGAATCTCTCAGTCCCCAGAGAAAGCATTTCTGGTTTTGTCTCAAAGGAATCCTTGGGGAGGGCTGCCAGTGGAATTGGGGAAAGACCACAGGGAAGAGACCTCCAGCTGAACTTGGTAATAATTTCAAGTGAACCAGAAGTTTCCTGAACAGAACCGGGGCAGGGGTTGACTCAGGAGCACAGAGAAGAGCACAGAAGCCATGGCAGGTGGAGAGGTGTGAAACCTGAAAGCACTGATTGCTTTCTCAGCAGGAGGCTGCTAGCTTGGGGCAAGTTCTCAGCCCTGTTCACCCACTGCCTGGAAAGAAACTCAGTGCTGTTTGGGGAGGACATTGTAAGAATGAGACTGGCCTTTCGGGCTTCATGGGAGCTGAGCTGGGTGAAGCCTGTAACTGCCAGCATTCCCCAACTTCCCTGGCAACTTGCAAGACATAGCAGAGACAGCCATAATCCCACTGGGAACATAACTCCAATAGCCTGAGAGCTACACCTCGATCTGCTACAGCAGCTGCAGCTAGCCCTGCCCAAGGACTTGAGCTCAGACACACCTAACGCTGCCCCCACCTAAGGGTCTTTATGCACCCCGGTAGCCAAAGACAAAGGACATAATCTCTTTGGAGCTCTATGGCCCTGCCCACTGCCTAAGAAACCCCAATACTTATCCAGGTGACCCTAGGGCAGGCTTGTATCCTCCTATACCACCACAGCTGATGCTCTCTTGAAAGTGCCACCTCCCGGCTGGAGGCCAACCAGCACACTAAACAAAAATACAACCAAGTAATCTCACAGAGTCTATTTCACTCCCTTGCTACCTCCAACAAAGCAGGTGCTGGTATCCATGGCTGAGAGACCAATAGACGGTCCACATCACAGACTCTTTGTAGACACTCCCCAGTATCAGCCCAGATCAAGGCAGCTCTTCTGGGTGGCTAGATCCGGAAGAGAAATAATAATCACTGCAGTTCAGCTGTCAGGAATCCCCATCCCTAGGAAAAGGGAGAGAGCACCACATCAAGGGAGCACCCTGTGGGACAAAAGAATCTGAACAGTATCCCTTGAGCCCCAGATCTTCCCTCTGACATAATGTGCCCACATAAAAAGGAACCAGAAAAACAATTCTGGTAATATGACAAAACAAAGTTGTTTAACACCTCCAAAAGATCACACTAGCTCATAGCAATGGATCCAAACCAAGAAGAAATCCTCAATTGCCAGAAAAAAAATTCAGAAGTTTGCTTATTAAGCTATTCAAGGAGGCAACAGAGAAAGGTGAATACCAACTTAAAGAATTTTTTTAAATGTTACAGGTTACGGACAGGAAAGTCCCCAGAGTAAAAGACAACATAAATAAAAAACAATCACAACCTCTGGAAATGAAGGACACACTTCTGACACACTTAACTGCTTATCTGACTTCAAACTATACTATAAGGCCATAGTCACCAAAACAGCATGATACTGGTATAAAAATAGGCACAATGACCAATGAAACAGAATAGAGAACCCAGAAATAAAGTCAAATACTTACAGCCAACCGATCCTCAACAAAGCAAAGAAAAACATGAAGTGGGAAAAGGATGCTCTTTTCAACAAATGATGCTGGGATAATTGGCAAGCCACATGTAGAAGAATGAAACCAGATCCTCATCTCTCACCTTATACAAAAATCAACTAAAGATGGATCAAAGACTTAAATCTAAAACCTGAAACCATAAAAGTTCCAGAAGATAACATTAGAAAAAATCCCTTTGCAGAGGAAAAGAGACCAAAAAAAAAAAAAGTTTAAGAATAAAAAACTTTGGAAAAACCCCTGTAGGCAAAGACTTCGTAACCAAGAATCCAAAAGTAAATGCAACAGAAACAAAGATAAACAGATGAGATTTAATTAAACAAAAAAGCTTCTGCAGAGCAGAAGAAACAACCACCACAGAATGGGAGAAAATCTTTGAAATCTGTACATTCAATATAGGACTAATACCCAGAATCTGCAAGGAACTCAAACAAATAATCAAGAAAAAAACCAACGGTCCCATCAAAAAGTTGGCTAAGGACATGAATAGACAATTCTCAAAAGAAGAAATACAAATAGCCAACAAACATATGAAAAAATGCACAACATCACTAATGATCAGGGAAATGCAAATCAAAACCAGAATGGAATACCATCTTACTTCTGCAAGAATGCCCTTAATAAAAAAAATAATAGATGTTGGTGTGGATGCGGTGAAAATATAACACCTTTCCACTGCTGGTGGGAATGTAAACTAGTACAACAACTATGCAAAAAAGTGTGGAGATTCCTTAAAGAACTAAAAGTAGATCTACCATTTGATATAGCAATCCCCCTACTGAGTATCTGCCCAGAGGAAAAGAAGTCATTATTTGGAAAAGATACTTGCACATGCATGTTTTCAGCTACACAATTCACAATTGCAAAAATATGGAACCAGCCCAAATGCCCATCAATCAACAAGTGGATAAAGTGTGATATATATATCGCATATCTATGTGATTCCCATTTTGATGGGAATTGTATATATGTGTATATTTATGTGATATATATACATATATATCACACTTTACTTGTTTATACACACATGCACCATGGAATACTAGTCACTCATAGGAAAGAAATAATGGCAACCTATATGGATGTAAAGACCATTAGTCTAAGTGAAGTAACTCAGGAATGGAAAACCAAACATTGTATGTTCTCACTCATAAATGGAAGCTAAGCTATGAGGACACAAAGGCATAAGAATGATACAATGGACTTTGGGGATGGGGGACAAAGGGTGGGAGGAGGGTGGAGGATAAAAGACTATGCCTTGAGTACAGTGTACACTGCTTGGGTGATGGGTGCACCAAAATCTCTGAAATCACCACTGAATAACTTATTCATGTAACCAAACACCACCTGCTCCCCAAAAGCCTTTTGAAATAAAAATAAATTAATAATGTGGTACAAACTCATCAGTGATGAAAATGTTCCAAATTGATTACTGTAATTTTTATACAACTATCTGAATATACTAAAAACTTTTGAATTATACACCTCAACTAGGTGATCTTTATATGTTAACTATATCTCAATAAATCTGCAGAACATAAAAAAGATATGTTTTTTCTTTTATCTGTTAATGACATGAAGTATAGGAAAAATAGATTTTTCTAAAGAAAATGTATGCTACACTCCTGGAATTAAGTCCAATTTAATCATAATGTATTTTTTCCCATTCTTTATTTTGTAAACTTTTATTAAAATTTTTTTGTCTAGTTCACAACTGGCATTGGCCTGTAATTTCCTTTAACATTCTGCCCCTCCTGGTTTTAGTTTAAAGGTTTTACTAGCATCAAACTACACTGAAAAGTGTTGACTGTTTTTCTATTTTCTGGAAAACTCTGTATAAAATTGGAATCATTTGTTCTTTTAATGCTTGACAAAACTACACTATAAGCATCACCTGGGTTTCTGGTGTTCTCTTTAAGAGAAATTGTACATAATGATGCCACTCCTTTGATAGTCGCAAATCTATTCACATTTTCTATTTCTTCAAGCTGGATTTTGAAAGTTATGGATTTTTCCTAGGTAATTTCCATTCCATCTAGACTTCAAATTAGTTCTTCATTGTATTCTCATGTTATTCTACTCACCGCTCTACCTGTGACTTCTCTTTTCTCATCCTAAAATTGTTTATTTTTATCTTTCTGCTGTTTTTTCTGGGACCAACTTGCTTATGGCCTACCTCATTAGTCTTTTTGAAGAATCTACTATTGGTTTTGTTGATCTTCTCTTGCTCTTTTATTAACATCTTAAATTATATGTATAGCTTGTTCATTTTAAGTCTTTTTTATTTTATAATATTATCAGTAAGGCTACAAAATTTCCCTCTTTGGGATATTCATATCCTATGAATCTGATGCAAAAGTATTTTTTAATCATTCAGTTCTAAGTATTTTCTAATTTCCAATGTGATTTCCTCTTTGACACCTGATTTGTAAGTATAGGTTTTTAATTGTCCAAGAATAGAAGATTTTTACCTTTTAAAGGTCTTGGACAAGGGCATAGTGCTCACAGAACATGAGCTGAATGAAAATCAGTTCTCTAAAATTCTGTTAATACTTTATTATTTGAATGGTCATTTTTGGAAAGTGCTTGAGAAGTGTGCAAATGTGAACAGATACATGTATGTATGGCAGAGTCACACTGACATGTTTGTCTGTATGATGTGTGTTTTGTGTGTCATCTGCAGCTGCTTTCTAATTACAATAGGAGAATTGTGTAGGTGAGACCGAGAACAAATGGCACACAAAGACTATATTTACTATGTAGTCCTTTACAAAAAAAAATTTGTAACCATTTTTCTAACTATATATTCTTAGCACCTTAGACATTTCCTTTGTGGCAACTGTCACAAACAGAAATCAAATGTAGAGCTGAGATTTAATGATGACTGCTCAAATTTATAACAGCACAAACAGAAACTTGAGAGTAGAGAACATACTGTCATGTAAACCTATGTCTAAAACCTGGGCAAACTGCCTGACCTATTACAAGTGTTCAAATATCTGTTGCTTTAATGGAAACCCAGGAATTAAACATGCAACCTATGGTTTGGATATGGTTTGTCACCCGAAATCTCATGTGGAGACTTGCTCCCCACTGTGGCAGGTGCTGGGAAGTGTTTGGGTTATGGGGTTGGATCCCTCATGAATGGCTTGCTGCCCCTCTAGGGGTAATGAGTAAGTTTTTGCTCACACAACACAGGATTGGTTCTGGGGGATGGATTAGCTCCTGAGAGACAGGGCTGTTATAAAGCTGGGATGCCTTCATCGTGGCAAAGAGGTTCAGGCCGTCTTTGCATACCTGCTCCCTCTTTGACCTTCTCTACAGGCTTTTCCACAGCACAAAAGCCTTCACCAAAAGCTGCGTTGATGCTGGTGCCATGCTTCTTGGATAGCCTGCAGAATCATAGCCAAATAAACCTGTCTGGCTTACAAATTACTCAAGCACAGACATTCCTTTATAGCAACACAAAATAGACGAATTCAATGCATTTCTCCATTGTCCTACTCAGAGGAATCTCATATGCTTATTTTACTATTATCTATTAAGAGAAAAATTCACTATTTTTAAAAAGCAGCATTTCTAAGTCTGTGTCCCTTATAACAAGAGTTACCAAAAAAGAAAGTCACTGGTCAAATAAATTTGGTTAACAAAATATTCTATATAAACCTCTGTAAGATTTATAACAAAATAAGAGGATTAAAGATTGTGTAAAAAGTGTAGTGGATGAAATCTATTTATTTATAACTCTGCATCTTCTCAAATTAGGTGTAAATCCCAATTCTCCCAAAATGCTTGTTAACATTTTTAAAAACACTTTCAGAAATGTAGCTACAGCAGACAAGGGAACTGGAATTGGGTCAATTTCCATCTGATTACACAGGGCAGGGGGTTGCTAAACTTTTGGTAAAGAACCAGATAGTAAATATGATAGGATTTGTGGGCCGTGAGGTTTGTGTTGCAACTACAAATGGTCACTGACTTTGATGGCTCAACTTAGGATTTTTTTTACTTAACAATCAATTTATTAGAGTATTATGTTATTTTCGACTTATAACTTACAATGGGTTTATCCAGAAATAAAACCATTGAGTCGAGGGGCATCTGTACTCAACCCTGCCACTGTAACATTAAAGTGATCATTTGACAGTACATCAGTAAGTGTACATGGCTATGTTTCAATAAAACTTTGTTTATAAAAACAAGTGGTGAGCTGGATTTGTTGCAGTGGCCAGGGTTGGCCAGCACTTGTCCTAGGGCAGTGGTCCCCAACCGTTTGGCATCAGGGACCGGTTTTGTGGAAGACAATTTTAATACATACAGGTTGAGGGGGATGGTTTCAAGATGAAACGGTTCCACCTCAGATCATCAGGCATTAGTTAGATTTTCATAAGGAGCATGTAACCGACATCCCTCACATGCCCAGTTCACAACAGGATTTGCATTCCTGTGAGAATCTAATGCCACCGCGGATCTACAGGAGGTAGAGTTCAGGTGATAATACAAGCTTGCCTGCCACTCACCTCCTGTTGTGCAGCTCAGTTCCTAACAGCCCATGGACCAGTACTGGTCCGTGGCCTGAGGGTTGAGGACCCTTGAAAATTATCTACACTCTGCTGCCTTGTACAGTAGCCCCTAGTCACATGTGGCTATTAAAATTTAAATTACTTAAAATTGGCAGTTCCTCAACCAAACTAGTTATGTTTCAAGTGATAAATAACCACATGTGACTAGGAACTATTAAAATGGATAGCACAGAGAAACATTTTCACTTCTTACTAACCCTTTATAGAAAATGTGTGGGTATATGTGGGTGTGTGTGTTTAAGTATAGCAATCATTTTGTTTCACACTATTTTTATATCCAATTTCCTGGTAATATGGGGCAAAAGTGCCTGAATAAGGTAATGTTAAGTCCAAATGAATATGCTCAGTTGGACAAAAATACTTTCCAGTAGGCTTATAATTTAAATTTAAGCAGATGAACTAAACCGTTCAGCTGGATGAAGGAGACTGTGGTAATTTAATAAGTCAAGAACCTCCCTATTGAAAGCAGAGCAGAGAGCTAATCTCTAAGGAATAATAACCATGTTCCAACTTATAGAGTAGGCTTTAGTTTTTATCTGCCGATGAATTATTATTCTTTAACATGTTCTTAAATCTTACAATCAAGACTGGAAAATTTAAAAGAAAATAATCATTCAAACAGAAGCGGCGTTAGCAACAGTTACTGCCTTTCATGGTTCACCTCCTATGGCACACCAAATAGGAAAGGCAGGAGAGAGCTATGTAAATGGAAAGCCCATCAGAGTTTCGGGTTATGAGCTATGCAGCCATCTATTAAGATATCATTTTTGCTACTATAGCCTCAACTTTAGAACATATTAAATACAATCTCAATTCAGAGGATTTTAATTCCACAAATCAACACTGAGAAAACACCCACATTTCCAACATTTAAATTACCCATACAGAACTGTGGTACGTTCTTTTCACTCACTAACAAATAAATTACAGTTAAATTGGCAGAACTTAACCGGAGGGCAAGGAGGAGTATTTGGATTTATATGTATATACGTGTGTAAAGTATGTGTGAATATAGACCACCTCCATCCAAAAAGGTATATTTTTCTTGACCTAGGGAACTTCTAGGAATTTATTCTAACAAAATTAACAGCAGAAAACAAAATGGGATCCTTTCCTATTCATTCAAGGTTAGAAACAACCTCAATGTTCAAAAGTAAGAGAAGGGTTAAATAAATCACAGAAATATACACAATGTTATCTATGTAGTTCTCTAACGCCACGCTACAACCACATATTTGTTGATCTAGAAGTACAATCTCAGCTACAAGAGAAGAAACTAGGTTGAGACTACCCATTGTGTGTAGCTGCATTTTTGAAAAAATGGCTACATATATACACACAGGCATATATGTGTATATACTGCATACACACAAGGTCATTGTATTACTTGTGAATAAAAAGAGCCAAAAATAGATATAAACCATATCCTTCTACTTATTCCAGTTCCTTGGGTAACGGAAGTCTACCCAGTGAATATTTTTTTCTCATTAATATATATTTTCAACATTAAATGAATTGGGTAATTTTAAATGGGGGCAAATGAGGTTTAAAACTATTAGATTGCCAAAAAACCTAACTTATCCTCAGAGCAAAGCTTGATGGTTATAATCCCATTAATCAAGTGAACTACATCAAAGGTTCTGTCTCAGACACATCATGGAAGTCACTCCAAATAAAACATGTCCAGGTCTACATAAGCTACCTTATATAGGAAGAACAATGCTCAGAAACCTGACCACAGAATAAAGTTCACTGATGAAGGAACTTGACAGGTGTTAGCCTTTCATATAATAATTTTTCTCTTACAATACCCTGAGACTCCATTGTCACAACAAAGTAGATTGTTATCTCAGCCTAAGAACCATCATCACTGCTGACATTAAACATTTTTCATGATATACCTTTATGATGCACCATGTAATTACTGATTTTCTTCACTTAGAAAGCCAACAATGGTAAGTCAAGAGCTGTCAGACTCCCTGACAGATGATGCATGCCTGTTTCTCTCTATGAGTTGGGGCTTTCAGGAGTGTCATCAGCACAAAAGAGGGATAAATACCTCTGAGTTCCACCCCTTCCAAAAGCTAGATTCCACAAACATGGACTATCAGAAACACACCCATTGGATAAGAATGATTTGTTAGGTAGCTCCAGCAGACTACAGGAATACTAATACTACTGACCTTTGTTTTGTGAAAAGCATAAACAAAAGTATGCTTCTTAGATTATAAAATGCTTGGTACATTAAAGTTCTGATTGATTCAAATAATTATTTCAAGACCATTAATATTATATTATAATATAATTTTAAATTATAAAGAGTTTGGTACATTAAGTTTAAAGTTCTAATTGATTCAAATAATTATCTCAAGACCATTAATAACAAATATCCACCACTTTCAATTAAAGAGAGGAAATGTTAAAAATAAGAATATGCACTTTATTCGTTGAATTATTTTAAAAATCATGGTTTACTATGCATTGTAGAAGAATAAAGCTACCCATTAATTTGCTCGTCGTGATAGGAAAATCAATTACCATGCTAATCTAAGACCTACAAGAAGTTTCAGCAAAACTGACTGTAAACTTCCTTTGTTTTCTCCATTTCTTCTCCATCCAATTCCTTGAACTCACTCCAATCAAGCATTCATCTCCATAATGCCCCAGACAGCTCCTGACAAGGTCACCCATGATCTCCACATGGCTAAATCCAATAATTATTTCTCAGACTCCATTTCACTGAACCCATTAGCAGCATTTAATACAGCAGTTCCTTTCCTTCTTCTTGAAAGACTTTGTTCTAGTTGGTTTCCAAAATGCCAACCTCTCTTGCTTCTCTGCTTACTTCAGTGGCCATATTTTCTTGATCTCCTTTGCTGCCTCTCCTCTCCCAAACATTTACACAATGAAGCACTCCCACACACCTCTAACTGAATTCTTGAGACCACTTCGCAATCTTTTATCAATCCTGTGACCTCATTCAGCCTCACAGAGTTGAAAACACTACACAAACTACTCCTAAGTATTTTCTCCATACTAGACCTTTCTCTGATTTCCCAGACACACATATTCAACTGCCCTCAGGATATCTAAGAGTTATCTCAACCCTAAAATGCCCCCAAAAAATTCCTTATTCCCCTTCCATACCTGCTCCTCCTATGGTCTTCCTCATTTCAGAAATGGCAACTGGATCCTTCCAATTGCTTAGATCCAAACCCGGTTCTTATCCTTCTTCTGTCCCACAGCCAATGCATCAGCAAACTCTGTCAGGTTTACTATCAAAATGCTATATGCCCAGAATCTCACCACCTCCCATCACCAATACCGCAAACTTCACTCCAACACCCCCATCATCTTTTGCCTGGATCAGCACCCCCAGCTAGTAGCTGGGCTCCTGTCTCCCTGCCTTTGTCTCCCTTCAGCTTCTGTCTCTGCTTACTCCAGCAGCCATACCGTTGTTGGTTTTTTTTGCTTTTTTTTTTTTTAAGCTGGGACTACAGACATGTACCACCACACCTGCCTAAATTTTTTTTGTTATTTTCTGTAGATAACAAGGTTTCGCCATGTTGCCCAAGCTGGTCTTGAACTACTGGGCTCAAGCAATCCACCTACTCTGGCCTCCCAAAGTGCTAGGATTACAGGCATGAACCATCATGCCTGGACAAGACTCTTTATAATGGTAGAGTATTAATTATTATGTCAAAGAACAATAAGACCATTTCATGAGGGACCTAGAGAAGTCAAACACACAGCCACAAAGAAGATACCCTTTTAAAAGGTAAATCAAATAATGTCACTCTTCTCTGATTCCACCAATGACACCCATTTCCCTCGGAATGTCCTAACAATGCCCTAGACAGCTGCAAGGTAAGTCCATGCTATTTCTCTGGCTCCCTCTGCCACTCTCCCCTCCAGCCACACACGGCTCAAATGCAGTGGGGGGCCATTGGCCTTTGCATTTGCTGGACCATCTGCCTGACACACAATTCCTCCAGATACAGGGTGATCATATAATTTTACCCTCTAAACCAAGGCACTTTGGAGAGTAAAAAGGGGGAGTCTTAAAAGTATGCCAGGAAAGCAAATGCAAACTGAGACTGCTCCAGGCAAAGTGGGAGGTGCCGTCTTCTATGCAGACCACCCCATGGCTCCCTCCCTGCAAGTCAGTTCCAAAGTCAGGTCATTAGAGAGCATTTCTTTAACCACCTACACAACACAGCAGCTTCTCCCCTCCCCACCAGCCATGTTTCCTCATCCTGCTGACATTCCTTGATAACACTTACTACTGCACCCTAAGAACAAATGTTTTCTAATAGTCTCCCTGACCTTTAAATGCAAGTGCCTTCAAAGGAGTAAAAGAATTGTTAGTTGAATATGCCTAAAAATAAATCAGAAAAAAATTGCTCAAGCAACATTTCTAGTATACCACAATCTTAGTACCTTAACACACAAAAAAGTTGATAAGCGATTTTAATTACAAAGTGATCTTGCCACATAGGCAACAGTATCAAGAATTTTTTAGCAGGATAGTAGGAAAAAATTAGAGGTTTTCTATCAAAAATTTTAGCAATAACCTTGAAAACAGAACATTTCATGACCTTACAGAGTTGCTAAGAGCGTTAAGAGAGGTAATTCATATCAAGTGCTAGGCACTCATGGAAAAGCACTTAATGGACATGAGCTTTTGTTACTGGAGAGGCTGCTTAGTATTCTGGTTAAAATATGTGACCCACGTTTTGTGTAATAAAAATCAAGTTAATAATACAAGCATTTCTGGGTGGGCATAGTGGCTCACACTTGTAATCCCAGCACTTTGGTTGGCAGAGGCGGGTGGATCACTTGAGTTCGGTTCGAGACCAGCCTGGCCAACATGGTGAAACCCTGTCTCTACTAAAAACACAAAAATTAGCCAGGCACGGTGGCATGCGCCTCTAGTGCACCTGTATTCCCACCGACTCTGGAGGCTGAGGCGGGAGAATCATGTGAACCCAGGAGGCAGAGCAAGTTGCAGTGAGCTGAGATCACGCCAGCCTGGGCGACAGAATGAGACTCCGTCTCAAAAAACAAAACAAACAACAAAGCAAACAATACAAGCATTTCTAAACATATCTTTTCAAAGTTGTCACTCTATGCCCAAAAAAGCCTTCATCATATCTCACATGAAAACATCATATTCATCTTGAAGGAACAAATGATGAAATTATACCTGTGCATATTATACATGTGTTCATGGGCTGACACCTTGTAAACATATTTTAGATAGCTTATCACAAACCAACTGTCATCAGAGAGATCAAATTGGAAACTGGACTGTTGTAAAAGAAAATTTGAAAATAGTTAACTATGACTTACTATGAGAATTTACCATGGGGCAAAGACTTTTCTAAGCATAGAGAGCAGGAGTTTCACCCTGTCAGTGCTCCAGATGTTCTCTTGACCCTTATGCCCTCCTTCTTCACCTTTAACCTGGACAACTGTTCTTTGTCATGAGAATAACAACAGAAACCAAATAGTCAACTTCTGTGTGGTCCACGAGATGTTCAAGGTCACTCTACCTGTCATTGCAAAGTACTGTAACGACTCAACTGAATGTTAAAGGTCTGACTTTTGTGGAATCGACGACATCCATGCAATCTTGTAGTATCCTGTGTCTTCCTGATGCCCACTTCCTGCCTACAGGTGAGCCAGTGTCACATATTATTTGCTGGCTTCAGTATTTGTTTCCATCTTCTTCCATGTTTTTCCCTGTGTTACAGGGACTGGAAGGCTTAAAGTCCTGTTTCTTAGACTCCTCTATTACCAGGACTCTGGGTGAATTCCATCAACAAGGTGCATTTGCTTAAGATTGGGAAGACAGAGAAGAGACAGAGCATGCAGAGACCACATTCTACTATCTCGACCTGGCTTCATAGGTGTAAGGATGCTGGGACATTGGCAGTGGCTCCCTGAGGTCTCCTGAGCAGCAGCAATAGTGCTCTGACTCCAGGAACAAAGCAGCAGGGGCATGAACCTGAAGCCTCTCTAGGGCTTGCTGACTTCCACTCCTTCCGCTTTCCCAATAATTTCACAAGCACCTAACTTCCTATTTTAAGTCTTTATACTTGAAATTAGTTTCTGTGCCAGCTGTTAACATCTCTCAGTGTCCACCCTCCCTTCTGTGTTCAGTCCGTGCTACTGGACTGGGAACTCTACCAACCATACTTCTCACTTGCAGGTGGCTTCCTGCTAGGTCCTGCCAGCAGGGAGACAGGCAGAGAGGGAACAAGAGACTCCAAGTCTGGAGGCAAAGAAAGAAATGTGCTCCTTCTTGTTTGCCTCCTGTCTGCTTGTAATTCCCTTGACAATCACTTCTTCAACGTAGCCTTGGGGATATCTGTGTTCAATGAAACTTTATTTGCAGAAAGAGATGTTGGGTCAGATTTCTCGTGAAGGTTGTACTTTGCCAATGCCTGCCCTAGAGCTTTCTTACTGTACTTTTAGTTACCTAGTTAGTAAACTCTATACTTAATTAACAATTCTTAACAGTGAAACCACTCTGTTCAGATACCAGATGTGGTTTTTATCTCCTGAGCAGAACTTGACAGTCACCATTTCCTGCATGGAATTCTAACTGTTCCTATAATTGGTATCGGAAGTAGTTCTAAGAAATATTCCAAAGGTGAAAAACTGGCATGAATCATATCTTTTGCTTGGGTTTGAAGGCACTGATGACCTAATCATCAGTGGAAAAAAGATATTAGCTGTCCATGGCAAGAGGACCAAAACAGCTACTGAAATGATCATTTATGATCTGCTTTCTTTGCCTTTGCAGTCATCATCCTGCCTCTGCTCTGGAACCCAGAGGTGAAAACAGGTGTGATATTCTGGTATTCTTTTCTACTGATCTAGCTAAGTTTCCCTGGAGTTCTCAAAATCAGAGATAACTGGCCACATACATCTAGGGA
This sequence comes from Cebus imitator, assembly GCF_001604975.1. Lineage (NCBI taxonomy): Eukaryota > Metazoa > Chordata > Mammalia > Primates > Cebidae > Cebus > Cebus imitator. The sequence goes on from NW_016107418.1 coordinate 5,525,350, forward strand.
CAGCAAATTACTGCAAAAGAGAAACCCAAGTGCTACAGGTCTTTAAACTGGAAATTAATATTTATCAAAGACAGAGGCACAGTAGATTACTCACATTCTGCCGCTAGGCGTGATAAAGTAACTAATATACGAGACTTGTAAACAGCCAGAAAACTGGGAAAGTGTATGAAACACACTGTTTCAGACACTGGATAACAGGCAACACAGGATGACTATCTTCAGAAGAAGAGAAGTTCATGAGGTGAGTCAATGACAGCTGAAGCTTTCTGGCTGGAGGTACTTTCCAAATTGTGATTCAGGGAAGAGGAACCCAGAGGATGGTGTTCTGACTGTTATGAGGAGACAGATAATGCTGGGTGGCTAGGAGCTGCAGAGCAGCATGTGGGAGAGAAGGAACCGCACAGAAAAAGAACTCGAGCATCTGTAAAATACCCTTGGGTATTTAAGCAAATGCTAATTTGTGCACATATACAGGAATATAACTTGAGATTTGGGGGGAAAAAAACCCCTAAAACAGTTACATATGCTTTTTCATATATATATAACTATTAGTGCTGTAAGTTTCAAAAAACATCCCAGGGCTCACACGTGATTGGAAGTATTTAAGTTCCAACCATTCACAGTGGAAAAACTATAGTGAGCACCTTGGGTCTTCGGCAGCAGTGCCAATGGGTTGTAACTTGGCAGGGCAGCTGCAGTAGTTGTAGAGTAAAGGCTACTATAAACTCACAAGTAACTACTTGCCAAAACGCAATAGTCTTTAAAAGAAAACAACAGAATTTTAGCCACAAAATATTAACAATAACCACTATACAATAAAAAAAAAATGCCACAATGGTTGAACTAATTTACACCTCCAGCAACAGGCAATTCCTCAAAGACCTAGACATAGAAACTCCATTTGACCCAGCAATCCCATTACTGGGTATATCTCCAAAGGATTACAAATCGTTCTACTATAAGGACACATGCACACGAATGTTCATTGCAGCACAGTTTACAATAGCAAAGACCTGGAACCAACCCAAGTGCCCATCAACAATAGACTGGAGAGGGAAAATGTGGCACATATACACCATGGAATATTATGCAGCCATCAAAAACGATGAGTTTGTGTCCTTTGCAGGGACATAGATGAAGCTGGAAACCATCATTCTCAGCAAACTGACACAAGAACAGAAAATCAAACACTGCATGTTCTCACTCATAGGCGGGTGCTGAACAATGAGAACACATGGACACAGGGAGGGGAGCATCACACACTGGGGTCTGCTTGGGGGAAATAGGGGAGGGACAGCAGGGGGTGGGGAGTTAGGAAGAGATAGCATGGGGAGAAATGCCAGATATAGGTGAAGGGGAGGAAGGCAGCAAATCACACTGCCATGTGTGTACCTATGCAACAATCTTGCATGTTCTTCACATGTACCCCAAAACCTAAAATGCAATAAAAAAAATTACTAGACATGTGAAATAACAGAAAAATGTGACCTATAACAAACAGAAGAAGTAAGCAAATAGAAGCAGATCCATAAATGACAAAGAAGTGGAATTGGCAGAGGAGGAATTTAAATGAGCTATCATAACAATATTGAAGGATTCAAGGGAATGCATAAATATAATGAAGAGAAATGGAAGAATCAAAAGGAACTATTACAACCAGAAATAAATTTAACATGTGCAAATCCTGTACACTGAAAACTACAAAATACTGCTGAGAGTAATTTTAAAAGACCTAAGTAAATGAGAGATATCCCACATTCATAGGATGCAAATATCAATCCCATTAAAAGGTCAAATTCCATAAAATCCATAAATAAATTTGGGGGAAATCTCCATAAAAATTCCAACAGGCTTTCTGGAAGAATTTATAGCCTGATTCTAAAATGTATACAGAAGTGCAAAGGTCCTGGAATGACAAAAGCAATCTTAAAAAAAAAATAGAGTTAGAGAATCTCGAGACTTGTTATAATGCTATCATGCTGAAGGCAATGTGGAATTGGGCACAAAGAGGAATGCATACACAAATGGAATAAACTAGAGGGTTGAGGAAAAGAGTCGCAAATATGCTCAATCAATTTCTAACAAAAATACGGGTATTTCAATGAGGAAATAATAATATTTTTCACAAATGATGCTGGAAACACTAGATATCAATATGGGATATACACTGGAACTCAATCCTTACCTCATACCATGCACGATAATGGATCACAGACTTAAACTTAAAAGCTAAAACTATAAAACTCCTGGAAGAAAATACAGGACGTACTCTTCCAAGTCTTAGAGTAATTACATATTTATTAAAGCACCAAAGCTCTAATCATAGGAAAAGAAGAAGAAAATGAAAAAGAAATTTGGACTTCAACAAAATAAAAAAAAAAAAACTCTGCTCTTCAAAGGATGTTTATACTACTTTTCTACTGTTAGGAAACATAACACAAATTTAGCAACATAGAACACCACACACATATATATATCTCAATTTCTGATAGGAAATCCATGCACGGCTTAGCTAAATCTGCTGCTCAGGACCTCATGAGGCTGTAATCAAGGTTTTGGCCAAGTTGGGTTCTCACTTGAAGACCTGACCAGTTGTTGGCAGGATTCACCTCCTTGTGATTGTCAGACTGAGGTCTCCATTTTCTTGCTGGCTGTACTTAGCCACGCTCAATTCCTAGAGGCTGTCTGCAATTTCTTCCCACATGGCCCTCTGCATAGCCCTTCTCACAACACAGCAACTTACTTATTAAAGCCATCAATGGAGAAAAGTCTGTCACTCCAGTCTGCTAAGATGGACTCATATCATGCAAGGGAGTGACATTCCATTATCTTTGCCATATTCTACTGGTTAAAATTAAGTCACAGGTTCCACACACACTCAAGGGAAGGGAATTAGGCAAAGGTGTGGACACCAAGAGACAGGAAGTATTGGAGGTCACCCTAGGGTCTATTTTCCCTGACACTGGTAAGAAAATGGATAGGCAAGACAAAGACCAGTTAAAAAAAAATTTGCCACAAGACATCTATGAAACAGGGTTTACATCAAAATAATATTTTTTAAAACTCTTAGAATTCAGTGTTTTTAATAGCATAAAACCCAATTTTTAAAATGGGCAAAAGTTTGACAGAGACTTCAACAAATGAAGATTTTTAAATGACCAATAAGCACAAGAAAATCAGCATGATTAGTCATCAGGTAAATATAACTTAAAGTCTCATGAGATATTATCAATAATACACACTAGAAGACTAAAATTAAAATGCTGACAATACCAAATGCTGGTGAAGATATGCAAACATGAGAACTCTCAAATAGTACTAGTGGGAGTGTAAAATGGAAATTATGTGGCAATTTCTTATAAAGCTAAACATGTGTCTTCCCTCTAACCTAAGAATTTTACTCCTAGGTATTTACCCAGGAGAAACAAAAACAGATGTCCACCAAAACTTATACAAAAAAACTCTCATAGCAGCTTTATTCATAACAACCTCAAACTGAAAATAATTAAAATGTCCTGTAACAGGTGAATGAATAAACAAATTGTGGAATATCCATAAAATGAAATACCCAGAAAAAAACAGGAATGAACGGATGATAAACACAGCAATATGGATGAATATCAAAATAATTGTGTTGAATGAAAGAAGCCAGACAAAAAAGAGAGCCTTCATATGAAATTCTAAGCAAGCACAATTAATCCACTGTGTTAGAAAGAAGGTCTGTGGTTGCCTGGGGATATGGAGCACTGGAACTTTCTGAGATCATGAAAATGCTCATTATTTTAAATTGAGTGGTAATTACATGCATATATACATTTGTAGAAACACATCATCATGTACACTTAAAATGGGTACATTTAATTGTATGTATATAAACTATATCTCAATAGAGTTGATTTAAAATCATTACCTGTGATTGATTTGTAAGAACTGTCTATTAAAGCCAAGTCTGTGGCAGGTCGTGCAGTTGTTGAAATATACCATTAGGGCAGAAAAAATACAAGATTAAGGATAGGTCAGCCACTTCTCACTGCACTGGGAAGCTTAAAGAATGAGAATTACAAAATCAGAGGTCAAGACAAAGTCAGAAGACAAGAGCGTCTCTATGACAGACTAAGAGAACTTCTCTCATAGCAGCCCGACATATGCAGCCTGAAAAGCTAATTCTGTGGGTTGTAGAATTCAATGAATGTTGCAGTCATAGACTAATCAGGCCTCTTCCATGGAAGTTAGGGCCCTGATGGGAAAGAGTGGGACCTTAAGAACCTGAATGAGGACACATGTATTGGTCTGAATGAATCCAAATCACTTGACCTTCAAATCCCATTAGCTCTCCTTTGCCAGCAGCATCAGACCCTCCTACTCACTCTCTGAGGACAGCCCTGCACTGTCTGATGCCGGGAGAGCCTGTATTGACCCTACGTTCAATATTAGGTTCTGTACTATTAGTAGGGTAAGGATAAACAAAGAGACTACCCCCTATGCAACAGTTCAAACTATATAACCTTTTCTCAGAAAAATATTCCAGAGGGAATCTGCAGATTCTGTTTCCCAAAGTCATCCAGGGGCCTAATCTAGGGGAGCAACTCTGATGTGCCCAATCAACAGTCCCCAAAGTAGCTCCAGCCTTATACCATTTCCAGCCAGCAAAATGGAAAGAGCTGAGGAACCAGGGCAAGAGATTTCCTTCTAGTACCTCACTTCTGCTCACATTCCACCAATGAGAATTTAATCCCATGGACACATCCATCCACAGGGATGCTGGGAAATGTAGTTTCTGCCACAGGCATCATTAATGAATTTTATTTGTTTCCATTTTCAGTCCTCAGTAGCCTTTCCATCCGTGATTGTCCATACTTATTTCATGAAACTTCTGTGTTAAAGAATTAATGCTTTGCTCTGAGCAAACACATCTTTGCCAGTATATCTTTCTTTTGGTGGTTCCTCAAAAACAATAACCTTTTGCTTATTCCAGAAGTTGAAACACGTTAGAAACAGCCACACTTTTATCCAAATATGTAGTAAATGTCTTCTATTTCACAATTTGTTCAATTACTTGTTTATTAGAAACCTTGGCAAGTGCCAGTAATTAATTCCTTTTTATGGCAGAGTAGTATTCCATCACATATATAAAGCACAGTTTCTTTACCTACTCGTTGTTTGATGGACATTTGGGTTGGTTCCACATTTTTGTAACTGTGGATTGTGTTGCTATAAACATGTGTGTGCAAGTATCTTTTTTGTATGACTTCTTTTCCTCTGGGTAGATACCCAGCACTGGGATTCCTGGATCAAATGTCAGTTCTACTTTTAGTTCTTCAAGGACCCTCTACACCTTTTTCCATAGTGGTTGTAATAGTTTACATTCCCACAGTGACCTGGATGAGATTGGAGACTATTATTCTAAGTGAAGTAACTCAGGAATGGAAAACCAAATATTGTATGTGCTCACTCATAAGTGGGAGCTAAGCTATGAGGATGCAAAGGCATAAGAATAACACAATGGACTTTGGGGACTTGGGGAAAGGGTGGGAAGGAGGTGAGGGATAAAAGACTACAAACTGTGTGCAGTGTATACTGCTCAGGTGATGGGTGCACCAAAATCTCACAAGTCACCACTAAAGAACTTATGCAACCAAATACCACCTGTTTTCCAATAACCTATACACATAAAAAATTCAAAGAAACACACACACACACACACACACACACACACACACACCCTTGCAAGGTTTTGTATAGGTCTTCCACCCATATTCAACTGAATTATTGCTACACTGTGTTCTCTATATTATTGCAGCAGGAAAACCAAATGCTCTCCAAGTGGCTCGGCACTTTTTGTCCTTTACTAATAAATACCAAAGACATTTATCATTGATACTTTGCAGTAGATTTTGTGAAATTTTAGAGTAAATGATTAGACTACAACATTCTTAAAAAAATAAACTGCTGGTAAAGTTCTAGATTTTTATTCTCTTACTCAAGATTCTTAGTTTTTAAAGTCTCATTAATTCCTACAATTTCATATTACCACAGCTAATATTTCAAGATATCATATACATTTTCATGCTTAATGATAATAATCTTGTGAATAATTTTGAAACTTGCTTAATCTGTCAAATCAGATAACTGTCTTAACTATCAAGTAGCTGAGAAGAGCTAGAAGTGGCACACACATTGAGCAAAGCCAAATCATTGCAGCTTCTGCCCACAATATTGTTATCCTCAATTCACTTTTTTTAAAAACTAGAATTCTGTTAAGTTAGCATCTGTGAGAGTCATTTTAATGAAAACTAACTCTAGTACACAAGTCCATTTAGTCAGTACACATGAATGACAGTATTTCACAATTGGCTAAAAGTAAACAAAAAAGTGAGAGTCCCAGTAACAACCTTTCTCACTTGAAATGCCACACCTCTATCCTCCTACCCATTCCTCTTAAACCGATATCTGGTCAGTGTGCCAGGAAAAAAAATGGGAGGTACCAGTGGCAATCCTTATGTATTATCAATAAAGCTAATCTTGCAATACTTTTTTTGACTGAAAAAAATGGAAATCACAACTTTTTCTCTGCATTTTATCATCTAGTGTTCCCCTGGGGTGTACACTATCACCTCCTTTGTTTCAAAGACCACTGATCTCATCTATATTATGGAGCTTAGAAGTTATTTTTGCAGCACATGAAAAACTCAAAACACAGAGATATATCCTAATTGTTTGCAATATTTGGAGTCTGAACCTGGCCATACTTACTGGTCTGCTGAAAGTGATTGGGGCCAGGTCTGGATGTTTGAGGTAAGCCCCTTGTCCCCTCACACTTATATGATAAATGAAATAGAGAGAAGCCAGGCCAAATGCTTCTAATTGTTGGGCCATTTTCTGTGTGCCTTTCTTGTCTGCATCATCATCTGAGCCCTGAGACCTTAAAAGCTCAACTTGGGAGCTCCACCAGAGCTCTGCTGTATTATCTAATTTATTGCCCTAGGATGCTGCTTTTATCCCCCTCACCACCACCAAATGCAATTTTAATGAGAATAGGAATGGCTTTAACCCAAATAAAGAATGAGTGGAAGGAGAAGGCAACGAAGGAGGGGAACTTCCTCGGTAGACACTAGTCTGAAATATGGAGTGCCCTTTTGAATAATGAACAAAAACGTACATACAAAGTGCACCTCTGCTCAGTAGATACTGAATACATTAAAGTAATTATATTAAAAGATGAAGTTCAAAAGTGGTTATGGAAGAATCATTCTTAGGAGGTTAAACCAAGGCAAGTCAGGTACACATCCATAAAACCTTCTCAGTTTGGCATCACAAACCACTCTTTGGTCTAGGTAAACCAGAAGTCTCAATGTGTGCTGCAAGTTTTATGTGTACATAGAGTTAAAAGTCCATCTCTTAGACTCCAGAGAACATCTGATATAAGGGGAAAACTGAGACTCACTTCTGAGTTACTGCCAGAAAAAAAGAGGCTTTTTTCAAGTTGTAGATACCTTTGAATCAGAAAATCATCAGAAAAAAGGGAGCCTCAAGTATAGACACTGTGGTTGTGTTCTAGGCATGGCAGAGGGGAGGGAAATTAAGTATAGAAGCCTCTCTACTTTATTGCCTCCCTTTAAAAGTGTAATTAGCTGTGCCAACTGCCCCGGCATTGGCTAAATATAAATGTTAAATATACTGCATGGAAGGGTGCTATGGGTGCCTGCCAGTAACAACACCGTTGCTTAAAGCTCTGACAAATGGAATCTCATTGCTCAGCTTATATTTTCATATCAAACCACTTCACAGGTTACTGGTAACCCTCAAATCAGCTCACACTGCTGGTCCCTTCGGTGGCTTTTATGCCATGATGGGGTGGGTTCATGTGGCAGCACTGAGACATCAGAGAATTAAGTGTATATGTATCCTATTAATATATAAATGAATTATTATTTTTATCATTTCAAGACAGAGTCTCACTCTGTCACCGAGGTTGGAAAGCAATAGTATGATCACAGCTCAGTGCAGCATCCACATCCCAAGCTCAATCAATTCTCCAGCCTCAGCCTCCCAAGTAGCTGGGACTACAGGCATACACCACCATGCCTGGCCCATTTTCCAATTTTTGTAGAGATGGAGTATCACTATGTTGCTTAGGCTGGCCTCAAACTCCTGGGCTCAAGCGATCCTTCTGCCTCTGCCTCCCAAAATGCTGGGAGTATAGGCATGAGCCACTGCACCTGGCCTTACTATATAAATTTAAACAACACTTAACACTTAAATATTAGCTTTATTCTAACGTTTGTGCTAGAAAGAAAATCATGCATGTCTCCATAGTAACTTACAGTGAAGTTAACCATCACTATGTAATGTAGGTCATAACAGGTTTCATTAATATTTCACATTTAATGATTAAAGCTAAACAAGACTGAAACTATCCCATTTTAAATGTACAATTCTAGATGAATAAAAGTATTATGATGAGGCAATATTCTAAGCTTACTGTTTTGATGTTTAAAGATAAGGCTTTCTAACATCCCTTCATAAATATTAATATGAACAGAAAATAAACACAGTTGTTTCATAATTGTTTTTTAGCAAAACATGATCCCTAGTTATCAATGATAGTAGAAACAAAGAGTTTAATACAGTTCTAGAAAATACAGCTTCGAAAAGCTACTTACATCCAAAGAGTCCTCCTTCAATAGGATAAGGGCCATATTCTGAGATACCAATCGGCAGGAATACCCTGAAGTGGAGGAAAAGACAACATGTGAATTTCTCTTTCCTTCTGTGAGCTCCTTAAATTCAATCTCCTTGATTATATCTGCCACTTTAAGCCTACTGGCTCACACAGAGGAATAGGGTAAGAGTGATGGGGAGGAAAAGTAACTTAAATTGATTTTGATTCTTGTAGACAGACTGGATAAAACCAGTTGGGAATGTCTTTATAACTAAAGGCTAAAATAAATACTTTCCAATTTTCTGTGGATTTTTCTTGATCTCTGTTATCCTTGTATAACAGTAAGATAAGCCTTGGATTGTCTAAAGTAACAGTGAACACTTTAGGAAGGCAGCGGACCCAATGGTGCCCCTAAATCAGCACACACATGCCCACTGGGATAGCCAGCTCCCTCCCTTCCTTTACAACAGTAGCTGCTTCTCACAACAAGTTTCAAAAGAATATACTGAGGGAGTCACTTTCCTGTGAAAAATTAATCTACATTTCAAAAAAAAATTTTTTTAAGGCTTATTTGGAACAAAAGTACTCCTAGTTTTTATCAACAATTTCTTTTCATTTTCCAGTACAGTTATCTCTATAGGTTAAGCAAGACATTCTTTTTTGCTTTCCCTCCCAGCAGAGAACATACTTTCTAGGAAGCCCTGAGGTCTTTCTTACTCAAATTTTGCCCTGGGTGAGCACTCATGGACCAAGCTGAGCGCCTCTTGGGATGCCTCCCCTCCAATCCACACCCTCTGTGGAGGGGAGACGGATCTAGCAACTCCAAGACTAGAGGTGTCCACCAGGGCACTGGTCTGTCTCTCAGATCACCCTGCCATTCTCTCAGTGCATTGGGGGGTTAGCGACGACTTGTGCTTTCCACCAACCCAGAACTCAATCTTTCTCATTGAGAAAACGCAAAACAAAAAATCCTTCCCCGCAGAAAATCGGCCCTCACAATTAGTTTTGTCACAGCATCTTAAGATAATGGATTAATGACTATAGAAAAGGGAAATCAATCATCAGTCTTCAAACAAGCAGGTGACAATCTCAAGGAAAGGCTTGTCCAGTACTGTTCCCATAGCCAGCGGGAGCCAGGATCCTCCTCACAGGACAGAGAAGAAGACATCCTTCCCACAGAGGCTACATGTGGCTGGAAAAGAAGACGGCATTTAACTGAGGGACAAGGATCAGAACTGCTGCATTTATGTGCTCAGTCCTACTCAGCAGGTTCTCTTTTTATCCCTAAGAAAATCCTCATAACAGGCACAAAATGAAATTCAAGATAGACAAAAATTAAGACCAAGAAAAACCATGTTGTGGTGGGTTTTGGGGGAACAAAGAGGTTAAAGGAAACAAAAAATTTTTGTTTATTTCAGAAAGTACATCCTTCCTAAGGAGTGTCATGTAGAGTATTTTGTAAAGCACCTCAGAGATCACATCTTTAAGATTATGGCTTTTCATCCAAATGTTAATTTTTTAAAGCAATATAAAAAAGACATAGTCAAGGCTGTTAACAATAGTTATCTCAAGGGAATCAGATTACTTCTCTTGTTAAACACATATTGTTTTTAAAACTAAAACAAACAATAATTTTAAATCACAATACCACATGGGCAAATACCTGTTAAATCTCTTAAAAAAAAAAAAAAAAAAAGGAGGGGAAACAAGAAGCAATTTTCTATACATTTACACACTACAAACTAGTTCAAGTCTTTATTTTAACAACAGTGATGGATAAAAGTGAGACCCTTTCAAAATGCCATTAAAAACTCTGCCTGGTAGGACTAGAATAATCAAACTCTTTGTTTCCCTTTAAAATTTTACAAATGCATTCTTCTTTCCTACAAGTTGTTAGATTAGGTCCAAAGGGGAGGTCTACATTTTCTTTTCGCTTGCAAAGGGGATATTGCAACTTTCATCATTTCCCTCTATGTCAGATTTACTCTTTCTTCATCCCCAGAGACTTCCAGCAACTTCATGCAATGTAGACTGTTACAAATTCAGTGTAACTAATGCAAAAGGATTTACTGGTAGTTTTTTATTTGAACAACAGCTGCAGAAGCTGGCTGTAATTTTTAGGCCCTCAACTTGCTGCTTTATTTTATATTTTTTAATTCAAGCAAAATGCCATTTGACAACTGAAGCTACACAAAGATATTATGGAAAAACTCAAGTCTTTTTTTTTTCTAGCCATGGCAGCGGGGAGGGAAAAAAAAAAAAAAAAAAAAAAACACTACTGACACATTCATGAATTTAAATGTACAAACTAAAGGCTTCTGAGAAGAAACAAGTTAAGGGTTTTTTTGTTGTTGTTTTTAGTTTGGATACTGAAATGAGATTTTGCTTAGAGAATTATCACTCGGCGCACTCGCACTAGACAGACCATGGAAGTTTAACCCTGCTAATTGTGGCTTAACTAATAAAGCAAATTAAACTGTGTCAATCCACATTTGGTGTGCTTGATTTCTAATGTTTTTGGATAAAATGAGATCAACTCTTGGAGAAGAGCCAGGTATAGAATGTCAATCCACACTTGTAAATTGAGGTCTACTTCTTTAATCTCGCAATCTAACAAGACGGCCATAAAATGACTGAGAGGAGAACCTCTGGGATTTCATTTTTTACTACAGCTGAAATTAACAATATACTCCAAAAGGATTTAGTCTTTCTACTACCTGAGTATAATCAACATTCGAAGAAACCAAAATATTACAGAGTCTATGGTACTTACGGCAGGACTTGATTTTAACACAATAAGATAATGCTTCATACTAAAAAGCATTACCAAACCAAATCTCTCAGCTCTCTCAACCAGTTTCCTCCTTAAAAAAGGAGAACACTGGTTTTGATACCAAATCCACACTTCTCTGAAGACCCTTTTGAAGAAGTCAGGAACAATGTATCTTTACAAACCCTGTATCCTGAGATCACATCCACCAAGCGACCCATCACTGGATTCAACATGGTACCAACCAGCAGTAAGCACATTACTGGTCCTCGATAGCTTTACAGAGAATCTGGTCAGTCAGTGTTCGCATGTATGAAAAACACTGGCAGACAACAAGAATGCATGACAAAAGAGTGTGTTTTAGGCTATTCCACGTGGAATCAAAGAGAGCCCGTCAAGTGCCCTTCATTATCCAGAGAACCAGGGAGAGCTGAGGCCTTTGTCCATGGACCACACACCTGGACGCCTCTCCCTCAAGACTCTTCAGGCCCTTCTTGGGAACCCTCACCACACGGAAGAACGTGCTGCCTCAGCCTCACCTCATCCTGACCCATTCTATGCTCAGTCATTTTTGTTTTAAACAAATTCTGAAGGCTCAAGTTTTAAACTTGTCTCACCCAGGAAGACTTCTCTGGTCCTTTACAACAACTCACATCGTTCCTTCTGAGAAATGAATATTGTGTGTTGCAGTTAAGTGCTCAGATTTTCAGCTTTCTCACATCTGTGTGATCTAGGCTAAGTTACTTCATCTCCCTGTGCCTCAGTTTTATCTTTAAAGGGGGAAAATGCCTTTTAAATTCTCCAAGGAAATTAAATATAAAACATATGTAAAGGACTTAGCACAGTATCTGTCACATAACAGATAACATTTGCTAGTAACTATTACAAAAGCCAGTCATGATTAATATCTACACTGCACAATTGGTACTTCCTTATATATTTCATTCTCTGATTTGTCTCATAATTAACTCATCCCCCAAGTGTGAAATGTAAGTTCCCCAATGTAAGTTCCACTATAAGCCAAGCTTATAGTGGGGCACCTGGCAACAATGTTAGCTGCAGGTAATCAAGAAATACAGAACTGAAACTTCTGTGAAAAACAGCAGTAAGCCTGGGTTCAGCTGAGAATAACAATGTGCCTTCCTTTCAACGAACAAGAAAATGTACAGGCAATTATATAGGAGGGGCAAGTGACATATCCTAAAATTCAACTTCAAAGGTAATCTATATGTATCTCATAACATTATGTTGTTTACCTTAAATATACACAATAAAATTTATTAAAATTTAAAAAAATAAACCTCTTAGACCATAAGAAATGGTTTAAAAGTATCAAATGATGTGTAAGAAAATGCAGGGAGGGTGGGGGAGACTTGGAATTCTAATTCAGAAATGGTTTAAGATGAAAGCTAATTCCAACTTAATTACTTTAAAATGGAATACACACTAGGATTTTGTTCTCACTCATCCGACATCCATTTAAAAAACAAAATTATGTACTCTAAAAACTCCACATCTATTGCATAACTATTTAACAGATGTTTTATCCAGTGGTAATAAGGAAATGACCACTACGAGATTCACAAGGGCAACATCTGAAATTTCACTTTAGACCAGCTGATGCCAAATTTTTAAGCTAAAAGAGAAAATCACCAACTCCTCAAAACAGAGCTAGTTAGCATAAATTCAAGCATAGCATTGCAGGATTCCGGCAACATGCCAATTTGAAACTACTAAAACCTATATGCAAGATGATTGTCAATCAACATGAAATTCACTGGCTCACAGGAGACACATATGTCCTGGAACTTGATTTGACTAAATGTATTTTTTTCCAAGGTATGAACAAAAAGTTAAAGTTTAAAAATAAATTCTCAAACTATAAGACATATATATTAAAAAACCAAACTCTAAAAAGAGTCAAAACCCCCAAACACCAAACATAATTAATGTCACCAAATCTAAAGACAAACTCTTATGGTACATACCACTAAGATAATGCTGCCAATTAAAAGCATAAGAGTCAATAACCGTAAGACGCCCCCATTTCGGAGACATTAAAATGTAAAAACAATGTGCACCTTAGAATGGATGAACTATAGTACCATTCTCTGTGGTCTTCTAAATCAGGTTTAAGAAAACATTCTTTGCAAAAGCTATATGAATCCCTCTAAATAAGCCCCACACCAGAAGTCAAGAGCCCTGAGACCTAGTACCAGTTTGGTCATTAAGTTGCATATAGCCTTGGGAAATGTAGAATTTCCTCCCCGAGCTATAAGACTTTTCATAAAGGAGACATTTATGCAGCCAACAAACCTATGAAAAAAAAAAGCTCAACATCACTGATCATTAGAGAAATGCAAATAAAAACCACAAGAAGATACTATCTCACACCAGTTAGAATGGCAATCATTAAAAAGTCAGGAGACAGATGCTGAGAGGATGTGGAGAAATAGTAATACTTTTACACAGTTGGTGGGAATGTAAATTAGTTCAGCCATTGTGGAAGACAGTGTGGCAATTCCTCAAGGATCTATAACTAGAAATACCATTTGACCCAGCAATCCCATTACTGGATATATACCCAAAGGATTATAATTCATTCTATTATAAAGACACATACACACGTATGTTTATTGCAGCACTGTTCACAATAGCAAAGACTTGGAACCAACCCAAATGCCCATCAATGATACACTGGCTAAAGAAAATGTGGCATGTATACACCATGGAATACTATGCAGCCATAAAAAGGATGAATTCATGTTCTTTGCAGGGACATGGATGAAGCTCATCATTCTCTGCAAACCAACACAAGAACAGAAAACCAAACACCACATGTTCTCACTCATAAATGGGAGTTGACCAATGAGAACACATGGACACAGGGAGGGGAACATCACACACCAGGGCCTTTTGGGGGTGGGGGGCTAGGGGAGGGATAGCATTAGGAGAAATACCTAATGTAGATGATGGGGTGATGGGTGCAGCAAACCACCATGGCACGTGTATACCTGTGTAACAAATCTGTACATTCTGCACATGTATCCCCGAACTTAAAGTATAGTTAAAAGAAAAAGGACTGTTCATACGTAAAGATTTAAAAAAAAAAAAAAAAAAAGAGGTTTCAGAAAACACTCCTAGTATGGTGCCTGGCACTTGCCAGATACTCCATTAACCTGCTCTGTTTCCCTTTTTTCATCTGGAAGGAGAACTGCTAGATATTTGATCTTCCCAAATATCTTCTGGATACTTTAAAACCCACACAAGCTGCATGAAAATGTGAAGTATTATGAGAGACAGGTCAATAATAATTAATACTACCAGGGGTATGAGGGCTATATGACTAGAAAACAGGCTTAAAAACACACCCTGTAACTGGAGCATGACCTCATACTGCTGACAGCCGCCACCTGTGGTCTGACGCTGATAAGTCTAATAAAATGTCTGGACATACATGCTTTCCTGAGCCTTCTGCATCATTTGTAGGCTCAATAGATACCTTAAATCATAAAATGACATTTAAATTCTCTGCATCACCCAGGGCTACAAACTTGATTTCCAAAGACGAAGTACATAAACAATTCAGACATAGCTCTCTCCAAGAAATCAATTCTCTAGCTGTTCGAAGCTTACCTAATAACACCCAATATACGTTTGAATCTGACTGATCCACTAGATAAACCGTGAATAGAGAAAGCCTCCAGGACAAATACAAGACTTTGACAAAAAGTCATCAGCTTATAAAGCATCATCTTCCAGTGGTCTTGGGGAGTATTTGTTAAGAAAGATCAAGTGACAGAAAATGAGGTGAGTGGTTCTGGCTGGTACTACACGTTACTATACCCTCTGAGAAAAACATACAAAACAATACGATTGTTACTTTTTTAAAATTGTTTGGACAGGTATCAATTATCTCACAAGGCTCACAGCAGCCTCATCACATACAAGTAAAGCTTTCCTTTTCAAGTAACAATCTATTTGTGTTTTCTGGGTTGATTTTCAGCGCTTTGCTTTCTCTTGTGTTTATCCCAAACTTGGCTAGATACGCTCAAGTATAACAAAATGAACATGCAAAAAAAGGGCCGTGTGTCTTCCCAGGGGCTGGGCGGTGTGGAGGAGAGGTGGTGAGAGGGGCCTGTGGCCCTTTTCAAGCCAGGGCACAGCTAAGAACACACTGAAGGTAATTTAGTCTAGGGCCAGCGACATGCATAGGTTATTAGTCCAGCAGGAACACTCAAGATCTGGAAAACTAAGAAAAGTTACCACTTTACGGCTCGATTTTAACTTGAGGGGTTGCCCACTCTTTTTTCACATTGCTCTAAGCGGGTGGAAGGCATACCACCAAAATTTTAGGTAAATATTTCAGAGTAGCAATCAACTTAGCACGCCCTCTGTAAACAACAGGGGCCACAGACCCATAGCAGGTGTTTTAGGCTAAACATACATGAAAAAATAATACGTAAGGGGCCAATCTACAGGCTTATATAGAAATATAGTATATCAAAAGCAAATACTCTTCCCCAAAACCATGCATCTGTGACAGCCAGCACAAATCCAGGGACAAAGTCCATGGCTGATACTTCAGGGACTGTTTAGAACCCCACATCACTCTCTTATGGGCTTCACTTCAGTTTGTTTGGGAGCCCAACTTTCATTTAATCAGCTATATCCCTGACAAGAAATGATTCCATGGCTTTTATCTATTTTTTTTTATCAGCCTTACCCAAGAAGGCGGGTATTATTCACAACTGAGGTTATAAGAGACACGAAACTGATTCAAAGATTAGGTTTTCAGGAAAGGGGCATCATTGGATTTTGGTGAAAATATTCCAAGAACATTATTCTGATAAGGACTACAGTCACTTAAATACAGAGGCTCTAGTAGGTTTCTTTCTAAAACACAGAGCACAGACATAGAAACAGATCTAGAAATAGAGTCTATTTCTCGCAAGATATTGTAAGTTATGCAGTCCTTATGTGTTCATTTCACCACATATGCACCGGGCCTTGTTACACCACAATAGTGACCAAAGTTCCAGGTAATGTTTAAATACTTCAAATAATCAAGATTAGATTTTTAAAATGTGAGTAGCTTCAGCTCCTTTTCAAACTTAAAATATGCTCCTTTAAGAACGGCAGAGTTATCCTGACTTAAATTCTTCAGTTTTCATCTCTATAATGCTCTGTAAGCAAGAAGATTGTCAACCACACTGGGAAGAGAAAGATGCAAGGCTCTTAGAAAAGTCCATTAATGAGTAAAACCATTAAAATGGTTATAATATAATAATGCATACTTAAAGCTAGTGAAAACAAGCTCTCTTAGTCTCAGACTAAAATTTTGTAGAGAAAACAACAAGAAAATCAAAGTTGTCAAATCCTGAATTCTACACCCTATGTAAGTGTGTTTAATTCTTTTCCAGGAACTAAGGTAGTTTTAATGTTCATAACAGGCATAAGGGCATCTTTATTTAATTTAGATCAGTTTTTCTTAGACTTGTGAATGAAAAGTCCTATAAAATATCACCTGTCAATGAATTTGAGAAACATTTAGACACATTTCCAAGATACTTGAAAAACAAATACAAAAGCCAGCATCAGGAAATTACTTTCAAAAATCATTACCTATATTAATTGCAGTTTCCTGTTTGTCTCCTGTCAACACCCATATTTTTATCTCTGCCTTCAACAGAGTTGCGATGGTTTCCGGAACTCCTGCTTGAAGGCGATCTTCTATGGCTGTGGCTCCAAGTAGCAGTAAATTCTAGATTGAAAACATATCTTCAGTTAAAGACCGGCACAGACTTAAGAATAGCACTAACAAATTCTGACAAAGAAAGGCAATCAAACTGTTCTGAGACAGTTGTTCTATTTCCTCTATTTTATTCCTGTGTCTGCAGATGGCATCTAGATGGGTGGCATTTCCAAATGCCTTGCAATGGTGGACTCACTCTACACACACAGGCAGCCCAGTACTTATCACTGATTTCTTGATACAGAGGCTTGTTAGAATAAAAACTGCCTGGCAGCAGAGCAGATGGGCAGGTTATCCTGAGGACGCTGACAGTACCTGAGCCCTCCCTCTCAGTCCACTAATGAGTAGCACATTATATCACAGCTAACGAAGGGGGAGAACTCATTCTAGATGATACGCTTACCTGGCAGAACACGAGTAAGAGACCTGTGGTTGCAAGGATTTAACAGTGAGAGAAAAAAAACATCCAAGTATCTTAAGATTGAGGGTAGCTATAAAATGTTGCCCCTTTGGGTCCTCTTCAAGGCCCAGGGCAGATCAGCTCATGCTGAGGATGGATGTGGATGTGTGGTTCCCTCCAGTTGCCCATGCTGTACCTGCTGGTCTGGCAGATTCCAGAGAATGCACAAAGAGCCTGCTCCATGTACCCACCACATCCCAAGCCTCTCCAGGACATAGCGTCTCTGCTTGGTCACAGACTGTGGGAAGATCCAACTATCTCTTGAGCATCCACCATAGGCATGGCACCATGTCACATATTGCATCACCTTTTTCTAATTCCAAAAATAATTGTGGCTATTTCCAGTAAAACAGGGCAAAGAAACACCTGAATTCAGTTTTGTTCAGTTTATTTTAATTCAGTACATTAAAATGACTCAATATAAATAACTGAATATAAAACTTAAACAAAAAACTGAGTATAAAAAACCAGAGGAGAATCTTTTGAAACTAACAAAGGAATGAAAAAAGTAAATAGGTGATGGTTTCAAAGTTATGGAGACCAGGCCAGACATGGTGGCTCACACCTGTAATTCCAGCCCTTTGGGATTTGGGAGGCCAAGGCATGGGGACTGCTTGAGCTCAGGCATTTGAGACCAGCCTGGGCAACATAGCAAGACCCCATCTCTATTAAAAAAAAAAGTATGAAACTTAGCCAGACATGGTAGCATGAGCCTGTAGTCCCAGCTACTCAGAAGGCTAAAGTGGGAAGTTAGCTTGAACCCAGGAGTTTGAGGCTGCAGTGAGCTATGACTGCACCACTGCATTCTAGCATGGGTTCTGGGTAACAGAGAGAAACCTGGTCTCTATATTAAAAAAAAAAGTTATAGAAACTGGAAATTGGATGACTCTATGGCTGCCAACATGAAACAGAAAAAGCTGAAACCCAGCTCCCAGACTTGAAGGAACCAATAAACTGAAAGCGAGCTAATGTCTTAGGATAAACTGAAAAGAACAAGAAAATCAAAGTAGGCAATGTGAGTAGCAATGGCAAAGCTTAGGTACTATTAGAATAAGTTAGTGTGAGAATGCTTAGCGCAAACAACATCTAACCAGCCTCCACAGCATTCTGATGGAGTATTGCTCATGTAACTCAACAGGGTGAGCTAATCTCATTAAGCCTAATCGTACGCAAATCCAGAGAGTCACTAATGCTGTTTTTGACCTGATATTTCTTAAGCTATCATTAATGCTTAGCTAAGGGTGGCTAACCTTTCAGAGAAACCATGAAAATTAAGTGCTTCTTAAAGCAAAGAAAATGATTCAGAGCTAATGGTTCATTAAGACACAAGAAAGGAGACCATCCCTATATAGTTAAAGGATTCCTGTTCAAAGACTTTGTGAAATAGGTGGTTAAGTCCTCCATGGAGCTGTAAAGACTGTATTGCATGTGGTTACCTTCTCAATGATCTCGTAACACTCTTCCAACCGTTGAGCTCTGTCCTTCAATATGGTGCTGGCTTCCTGATACACTTTCAGCCACTCCTCATACTCATTCTCAGAGAGGTCAGCATAAGCCACACAGAGAGTCCGCAAGCCTGCAAGACAGCCACTGGTGAATGGAGGCAGGCAGAACATGTGACCTCCCAGGGGACAGCCTGTGCTCCCTTTTCCATCAGCAGGCTAAAAAAATTGAAGAGACGCTCTGCTTTAGTTCCCTCTAATTCAACACTCCCACATCTACCAAGGGAAATTTAAAAACAACTCTCCTGTATTCTAATATAAACTACCTCTTCTGTAAGTTTGAGAGTGTGCATGAGAAGTCAGAAGAGTGAACTCTCCGTGGCAGAGAGGTTCAGGAGCTGGGCATGATCTGTGTGTAGTACACAGGTTTCAGCAGGCAGAGAAGGTGGGAAGTGTGTTTCAAAACAGCCAGAAATGGCCCCATGTGCTAACCCATGAAAGATCCAGGCTTCCAGGCAGCCACACCCATGCACATGCATGTGCATGTGCTCACATATGCATGCACGCAGAGCCAGGGGAACACACCAAGGCCAGAAAGCAGCAGTCAGCACTTGAGCTCCAGCTATCATGGCACTTGCTAGCAGGAACACGTGACATCAGTGTTGTTTACAGCCTTCCAGGGAACTCCTTTCCTGCTCACTATGGATTCCATGAATTATCATTTCCTTAAGTCATGGATAAGCCAGTGATATAAGGACACCAAGAGAGGGCCAGGAAAATAACCACGAGTTTTCTGAGACAAGGACTAGTAACTAAAGGTGATTCTACACGTTGTGCGTTGGCCTGCCTCTCCCTCTGCACCACTGCTGATGAGTGACAGAGGCATCTACAGGTAACTGAGTTTGGATTTGGCTACGCATCTCGTCACTGCCATGGGCACAGGAGGGGACACAGCAGGCACTAGAAGAATGCTTGACAATATTCTGAAAGTATGACAACATGCCTTAAAGTAAGCAAGACAACATGCCTGAAAGTACAGCTCTAATGGTCAAAAACAGCATTTCCAAATTCCACTTACCTTCTGTGGCAAAGTATTCCAGATGGCATAATGTTTCCTCCATGTATTTTGAGTCTTTTGAAAGTCTCTCAAAAATTACATTATCCTATAAAAAAGGGAAATGTTATGACTGGCAAACCCTTCAGTAAACCTTCCAGCCAGCATGCTAAGCATGGCTTTGTTTCTGTTTATCCAACACTCATGAGAATACCTGAGTGGGGAAGCAGGAACTTAGCATTTGGCTGGGCTCAGGCATGAGCTTTGGAAAACAAATTGGGTATGAATGTGTCCAAGAAAACCAAAATCTATGTCTTAAAAGCCAAACAAAAATATCCTGGAGAACCAGAAGTACAGAAGAATCACTGGGACACATGGGTGCCTATAGTCACCAAAATTTGCAAAACTCCACCAAAGTTTATCAAGCCTTTGTGCAAAAGGGGAAAGAGTAAAATGCACATCTTAAGTTATTCAGGTACAATCTTGCTTCCCAACACGGGAGGAGCACCTTAGCACAGAGGGCACAGCCCACTGGGCACTAAACCCAGTTCTGCCAAGAAACACACAGGTGCACAGCTCATCTGCCTATGACTGTTTCCATGATTGACAAGCATGGTTGGGGGACCAGATTCCACAGATAATCCGTCAAATATGTTACAAATTGCATAGTTTTAGGCTACTACAAAAATTTTCTTAAACTGAGTTTGGCTTTTGGAGAGAATTGAATCCTATAAAAACAAAATACACCTTTGCAGCCTTTTCATATGCACCTCTTCTATAAAGACAGCTCCCCTCTCTCTACCACCTCACACTGACAGTTTTGTGCTGGATGTGTTACTTGGAATACAATGGCAAATGAATAAACAAAAAGTTTTAAAAATATACCACATGAGAACAAAACCTAGATGAGCTTAATTCAAGTCATTTTACTATAAACATGAAATTCTTTAGTAAGTCCAATTATAATGCCTTTAGAATTCCCATGCATTCCTTCATTTTTAAAGCTCTAGTCATCATGTACTCAAATAAAACCATCCTTCTTGATACAACTAGTAAAGATAGAAATACTGTCAACCAATAACTCATCCTAGGAGAGCTCTGTATTCTTGACAGAGTGAAATAAAATAAGCTTAATAATTCTTTTCCTCAATACATAAGACTACAATTTAACAGGATATAGTTTTATAAGTAAGATTCATAAGCAATAACACTTTTCCTTTGTGATAAACCATTTAGATTTGGTTACCAGAAGTAGACAGGACAAAAAGCCTGACCTAGGAAACTGACTAAAAGGGGCAATGATAATGCAGCTACACATGGACATTGCATTTGTACCTACAACACAGCTCTCTGTGATGCAGGAAAAAACCCACACAGTTGAGAAGAAGAGGTGCTAGAGAACTACTATATATCAGAGTACTTCAGATGATCACAGGTCAACACAAATTACTTTATCTTCTCAAAGTCAACACACAATGCTGGTAAAACTCGAATAAGAATTCACATTACAAGGATTTTGCATGACACTTGGAGTCACTATTTCTGAAACCATCTATTGGCTAAAAGTAAGCTTCATACCAGCCATCTTTGTCACACTGCCCTGAACCACCATTATCTTCAGTGGGCTTTTACTATTAAGTCAACTTTGCAGCCTACCTGA
Organism: Cebus imitator; assembly: GCF_001604975.1. NCBI lineage: Eukaryota > Metazoa > Chordata > Mammalia > Primates > Cebidae > Cebus > Cebus imitator. The sequence goes on from NW_016107418.1 coordinate 5,547,153, forward strand.
AAGAGCCTTTCATCTTCTGGGCAAATAATAAGGGAATGATGAGGAAAGCAGCTAGGAAAAGTCGCAAATGAGAAAGGCTGCCAAGAACTCTGCTATATGCACAGTGCTTCTCCGATACTTACAGCGCCTTTGCAGTACAGTCGAAGTTGTCCTGAAGGAGTTCGAACAATGACAGACATTCTTTTTCTGTCACTGGGAGAGTGAGAAAAAAAAAGTTAGCACTGGCCTGTTTTCAGGATGCATGTCCTACGGCTGAACACCAATCAAAACAAAAGGTGATCTGGGGCTCCTAAAAATGGCCAAGCTCTATCTTTCCCTACCCTTTTCCCCAAAGTAGGACCTGACTGTATCTCCTACTCTTTTTATTTACATCATCTGAACATTAGCCTGTTTCTTTCCCTGCCATGAAAAAGAACTAGCACCGCTATTTACAGGAGGAAAAACAGAACAGGAGAATTCCAGCACTGACAGTGCACATCTGATTGACTGCTGACTCTACAGTCTAAGCTATCAAGTAAGCCTGCCCAGCAGGTAGCAAAGTGGGAGACTCGGTATAGACTCACTTAACTCGAAAGCTCCTCCCTGTGTCATCTTTTAACCGGAGTAGAAAGAAATCACAAATCCACAGAACACTCCCAATTCGGCACCAAGGAATTCTCTCTCGCCCTCACCACAACTTCCTCACACGTCTTTCCTCTGCACCCACCGAGCCCTCAGTGAGTCTCCACTGCCTATGAATTCTTCTTCCTGTTCTCCATCTACCGGCGCAGCCTCACCTCATCTCCCACCAAACCTCCCATGCACCACCATCAGGCTTCCAGCATACACGAGACTCACCATTCTCCTCTTTTGCACATTCTGATCCTCCTTTGCCTACATTTTTTTATCCCCCTGAAGCACACTGTAACTACAGAGGGCCCTAGATCACCCATGCCTATGGCCTTTCAGTGCAGCGATTTCCAATGGACTGTAAGCCCCTAAGAGTTGGGGAGAGCCTCTCTTCAGCTCTGGATAAATTCCCACATCCTAACCCAGAGCGCTCTAGCTGACCTGGATTTGCATTTGCTCTCAACTATCTCAACTGTGGGCACGCCTCACAGTTCTTGAAACCCATGTTTCAGTTTTTCAATGTGTAAAGCAACTGCTTCAAGGGAGCATTATCAAGATTAAGTGGCATTGGGGAAAAAGATGAATCCATGAAAAAGAGACAGAATCATCACTATAACCACAAATAATCTTTCTGTTCTTTCTTATTCTCCCATATGTATATACATATATATATACATTTTAATAATCCTTATGTCTCTATCCATTTTCACTTGTTTTTATCTAACTCCCTGTACTCCTCCTCCTTGTCTGTCTAATAACTGTGGTCCCAGTTAATGCAGTCACAGGGCACTGCAGTTTCCAACAAAAGATGGGGCACAAAACGGTCTGGAGAGATGCCTAGCACATCACTCACCTCCACGGCAGGGACACTGTGACCACTTCCTACATGAGCCACCTCCGTCATCAGCCATCCCCTCCTCCCCTCCCCGTTGTTCCAAGTCTAAGCCTGTGATCCTAAAACTAAATACTAGGGCTGGAAAGTATTTCCTACACAAAGATTTTTAAAAAACTAATCTTTATTAAAAATAGCTTACAAAGCAGACAGAGCAAACAATTTGTGAATCATTTAACAAAGGTTATTTAAAAATCCACCTAATTTTAATAACAGGTAAAGATGCTTTTGAGATAGCAACAGAACTTTGCTTTAGCACTGACAATTCCACGTTAAAAAGGGGCAAAGAAACAAAATTTGAGATATGTTTCCTTATAACAAATTATGAATGCCCTATGTGTACAAGATGTCCAACAAATATTCCTAGGTCTTACTTTTTAAAATTATACTGGGGAAGTCCAGGAAAACTGCCCTACGTGGACCCAGCCTCTAATGGAATGGACTGATCTCATCTGTCATCATTTGTCAGTTTCCCAGATCTCCAGAGGAGTGCTCCAATGGAGCAAGAGGAATGACCTCATGGGACTTGGGAAATGCCAATGAAAATAATGCCCTCATCACATGCTCCAAGCTATTCAGACATGTCTGCAGCTGCTGATGCAAGAACATCAGGCTCTGGAAATCTAAAGAAAAAGAAGGAAGTAGAACTAGAGCATTTCTCTTGAATAAAACAAAGAAAAATAATCTACTTCACTTTCTTTAATGACAGTCACAAATTCCAAGGAGAAGAGAGTTTATGGAGATACATTTATTATATTTAATGCTTAAGAACTATATTGAATCATAGCATACAGTCATGTAAACACTCTGATGAAGTTGGTAAACAAATATAAGTATTTTATTTCAAATGTACGAAGAGAAACATACCTAGAAAATTCCAGGACATTTAGGATTCCGAATGTTTGTTCCTGTCCCATCTAAAGGAAGAAAAATAGGCTCTTACCTGAGGTGCAAAGCGTTAAAATCTCAGAGGAATTGTCTCCCAAGCATAAACAGACCTATGCCAGCTCTCTCTTCCCACCTTCCAACACCTTGCAACATGTGCTGTTTTCTCACAAGTCTGGTGGGGTAAGAGCTCCCTCTTCTGGTAGAAGTTTCTCATGTTTCTTTGGTGCTAATGGCTGTCCTAACAGTTGACTGGTGTAGCCACTTCCAAGAGATGGAGATAAAGGACACCAGTTGTACAGGTTTGTCAAAAACCTTGGGCCCAGTTATGCTTCTGAATTCAGGATTTTAAAAATTTTATAAATATATACGCATATTCTAGACTATCTACCATAATGTCCCCAGCAGGGTAACACACTATTACACAACACATCCACTTTCTACAGCAAAATGTATGCGTATCACAAGAAGTGGGATTCATAAAGATCATAAACGGTCTCACATTGGTTCTGATTAGTTTTTGCTGCCAAATAACTATTCACCAAACTTGGGAAAAATCTTTTGGAATTCAAAGGCATTTGGGTTTGAATTTGCAGGTAAGAGATGGTGAATCTGCACCTGGTCTCAGAGCAATCAATCAAATGCTCTTTTACTTTGCATTCTTTTACATTAGAATGTCATAAGTCACAGTTTTTTCCCATCTAAAAATTCCAGATGGTGTGTATGATATTTTGAAATTTTCAATCTAATCTTTCCATTTCCCCAACACTTCACAGTGGAAAGAACGTGGCCTTTGGCATTGAATACATGTGAGTTTGAATCCAGTTTCTGTCTTTAAGTCTGTGACTTTCTTATGCATAGCAAAAGCACTCATCTCTCAGGGCTGAGAGAAGTAATCAATGAAGTAATACATTCAAATTACCAAATAGACGACGGAACCATCATCTTCACACCACAACTCCCCACTCCTTCTCTTTGTGTCCTACAAAACAGCTAATGATCCACTTCCGCCAGCCTTCATCAATCTTTGTTCGCCTCTCTGGATCCATGAGTCCCGCGTTTCCTTTCTCCTCAGCCTGTCCCGACTTTCTATCATATCCCCGTTCAAAAGGCACCCAGTGCTACTACCACCGCCCGGCACCAGGGCTGCCACTCCCAGGAGCCACCTCCCTTCTGCACCACCATTGTATCAACCACACCACATACAGCCCATGGATGTAGCTGCTACGACTATTGGTGAGGACACTTCATGTAAATACGTGGGAATGTGAGAATTTTTTTCCTGACTTGGTAATAATAATGCAGTAGGTTTTTGCTTTCTTAATTTGAGAATTGGTGGTTTGATGAATGGTTGAATAGGATTCTTTTTATTATTGTTATGTACAAGTCCTAACTAATCAGGTAGTCTTTTGTGACCCCCAGAAATATGACCTTAAAACTTTAATGAGGTAACAAAGGGGTGTCAATCCAACATGTAATACCAGGAAGACAACACCAATAAGCTCTCTAGGATCCTTATTTATCTGGCGTTGTGAGTGAAATAGAAGCTCCTGTTCTCCTCTTTCTCCCACCTATGATGTAAGTCCCCCACCCCCAACCTCCATTTTTGCAATACAGAGACACGCAGCAGCACCCACGCAACTGAAAATCCTACAGTTAAGATTAAAAGTCTCCTCAAACTGAAAGAGGGGAAAGGCCGCATTTTTAAAACACTTCTGTAAGGGAATTCTATAGTCAATCAGTACTTCATTCCACTTTTAATGATGGTACATTTCCCTAAGCTAAATTCCCTCTGTTGACTAAAATAAGCCCGGTAAAAGTAAACATGATCTCATGTCTGCACTCCGTAAGAAACTGAAGATGCCAATAAATGGGCACTTTGTACAAGATATGATATTTTATAGGTTTTACATATAACCAAAAGAAGAAACTTACTACAGTACTACCAAGGCAGTTATTACACCATTTGGAAGCGAATTTAAAATGCATTAAATGTCTACGGATTTGAGGATGCATCCACAAACCCAAAAACTATAATCCCTGAGTCTTTCCCAAATAGAGGAATAGGGAAAGGCAAGGTATGGCAGGGACTAGCCTCAGACCCTCATCATCAATCCAGACAATAATAAAACAGCCCTTCTAACTGGTCATCATGAAAAACACCACTGCCTCACCAGTCCTAACCGTCATTTTCCCCTGTTGCCCATTTGAAGGGTCCATATTTGATCTTCTTCTTGATACAGTTATTTTCCTATCACTAAATTTCTCCCTTTGGCCTATAGGTAAGGAAAGTCAGAAGAAAATCAGAAAATGTATAAACCCCTTGACTTCAGTTGCAGTGGGGGATCCCTCACATAGATAAAAGAGATCAAAACCAGGCACGGTGGATCAGGCCTATAATCCCAGCACTTTGGGAGGCCAAGGCGGGTGGATCACTTGGGGTCAGGAGTTCGAGACCAGCCTGGCCAACATGGTAAAACCTAGTTTCTATCAAAAATAGCAAAATTAGTCAAGTTTGGTGGTGGGCACCTGTAATCCCAGCTACTTGAGAGGCCGAGGCAGGAGAATAGCCTGAACTTGGGAGGCAGAGGTTGCAGTGAGCCGAGATTGCACCATTGCACTCCAGCCTGGGCAACAGAGTGAGACTCCATATAAACAACACCAACAAAAATCTTAAGCTCTGACTCCTCTCCCAGCTGAAGAGACTGAAGCCCAGTGGACTGTGAAGCCCCACTGATTAAGAACTCAGGCTCTGAGGCTACGAAGAGATGCAGAACCTGCCCTAAAGACAAGTGGTAAGTTATTTTCCCAATTATTATAGAACAAAGAGTAGATTTGTGAAGTTCTTTGCTACAAAGGATTTCACATCAGGGTATGAAAGATACATGGAAAAGCATCTTTAAGGGAGAAAAAGTACTGCAATGCAAAACACCTCCAACAAGCTAATATAATCATGTTAACTCCAGTTTTTCACAGGTCTAATTTTTCACCAAAAGAGACATTTAGCTATTATATTTACAACAGGCATGCCATTTCACAGATGCACAAGCTTCACAAAGGTAGGTGATCTGACATGTGAACACGTGCGTTACTCACCGCTTCTATGATGACTGAGAATGGTGTTCTGGCGGTGAAGACAAAGCCCAGCTTTTTAGCTCCTTTCACCAAAGCAGCTTCATCTGTGAATTGGGAGTAGGTGAAACACTGACATGTCACTGGTAATGACGGAATTCTGTTTGGTGTCACTTCTCAAATTAACAAAACCCACTCTACTGGAGGCCTGGTGTTATCTGCACAGTAGTAAGGACTCAGGGCGGAGAAGCTCTTCCTACCACCAGGGTTCTGAAATGAGCACTTCTGTTAGAGGGGGCTTGGATCCATGCTAATTCACCAGGGCAAGAATGATTTATATTCCTGCTATTCTCGTTTGGGATCAAGTTCTCTCCAATTAACCTAAGTAATAGTCCCACGACTCCCACCAAATATCTCCTCTGAGCAAGGCAGTGTTTTAATTGTACTGTGGGATTCCCAAGCCCCAGGAAGTGAGTAAAGAGTACCCCCACGCGGCTTCCCCAGCAGGTGGAAAATCTAAGCGATGTGGGAGATGAGGAAGAAACAAACTCCGTTCTTTCATCCGAGTTCTGTCAAGCCCAATCACCTCTGCTGGGAAATGCAACCTGACTAGGGTCCTCCCTTTGCTGTTAAAGGGTGATGAGAGTCAGGAGTGCCCATCCTGGGCTCTCTACAGCTTTAACACCTATAGCCAGAGCCTGACCACAGTGTGAGGACAGCAGCAGACAGCCGGATCTGTGGGTCAGGCTACACCGCAGCATCTCCAAGAATAACTGCAACACCCAGGTCTCCTGAAAAGGGGCCAGCAGGGCGCATCTGGCCAGAGCCCTCACCTGGGGAGGAGGCCTGGTAGATGATGTTATCTCCGTCCTTCTCAGGAACAACTGTGTGGCACACGGCCAGAAGGGTGAGGAACTCCTGAATGCAAGGGGCTGTGGGCTGCAAACGTGAGGCAGGATTACTGTCAGTGACACCACCTTCAACAGGCACCAGGGCTCACACAAACAGATCCCCACCTAACATTCAGTCATCCTACTGCCCCCTGCTGGATAGAATAGAGGTAGTTAATATGGACTTCAGATCCCCCTCCTGGCACCCTGGTCTGGGGTCCCCAAGCTGATTCTCCCATGCTCTCCTCCCTGGGCTTCTCTTGGAATGCAGCTCCTGCACGTTAGCTCAAGAGATGGGGAGAGCAAAGAGGAAAGAGCCTGTACCTCCTCACACCCTGCCGTCCCCTGAGCCTCAGCCTCGCCCACATGCTTCTGCCTCCCCACGTGCTCCCGCCTCCCCACGTGCTCCCACCTCCCCTGTGATTCTGCTTCACCCATGTGCTGCTGCCTCACTCCTGTAAGATCCCCTGGAAGCATGTGTTCCACTCCCCTCACTGCTGTACCCCAGGCCTCACAAACAAAAGATGCTCCCATCCTCTCCCACATCTGTTCCATACAGTGCCTACTCCTTAAGTTTGTAATCTCTCAACATCCATAAAGCAGGCCATCTCTCATCCATTACTATTAAACAGCAACAAAAACCAGAATTGCCCTGGATATGTATTTAATAAAATTCTTTTATCTTCTTTGGGAAAAAAAAAGTATAATTTTAATTGGGATTAGAGCACATATATAACTAGTGGGAAAATAATGTTGTCTTCCATCTAAGAAAATAATGTGTCTTCCTATGTATTAAAAGCTTCTAAATATTCTAAATATACAACCTGGAATATATCTATTAATTATTTTATTTGCTCGAAAAACTATTCCAGTGTCCACTGTACATGAAGTAGTTTGTGGGGCATTTTATCTATTGCCTTTTATATTATGAATGGAATCTTACTTCCATTACATTTTACAGTAGTTTCTTGTTAAAACATTGATTTTTGTACGTTAATATCCAAATTGTTATTGAGCTTCTACTTGTCTCTAAATTCCAGTTGACTATCCTAGGTTTTCAAGGCAGACAATTATATCATCCACAAATGAGAAGTTTTCCCTTTTCCTCCCAATATATAAACTTTCAGTTTTCACCTGTCTGCATGAGCTAACACTTCCAGAATTATGTTCAATGCAGGAGTGATAACCAAGCTTCCTTATTTTATTATTTTAATGTCAATGTCTCTAATGTATCCCTTTTAAATAGGCAACTGGCTATAAAATTGAGATAGATTTATATCTTCATGTGAAGGAAGCAGCAATGTGCTTCCTCTTTTTATGGAGTTCTTGTTTTTTTAGTCATAAATGGATGATGATTCCATAAGAATATTTTTAGTTTCTTCTCTCTCTTGTGAATGTGACTTTAGAGAAATTTTATGGAAGCAAATCACAACTATTCACATGGCTACTTCTTATCATGAAAAGAATGCACATTAAACTATAGTTCAGTGAAGTTGTGAGCTTAAGGAGTTTACGCATTCCCCAAGGCCTACATTGCAAAAATGGTAAGAAATTTTCCCCAAAAGCACTTTACGTAAGAATTTAGCTTCAATTCAAGATTGCCTTCTCCTGTACCTGAGAACTATCCAATCCTGAACATAACCTTGTCCCATAATGAAACAACATAAAAAGGGTCTAAGATTTTACAAATAAATAAACCTAATAGTGAAATATTTTCTAAGAGTTAGAAAGAATTGAACACACAAATTGAGCTTTCTACCTGGAATGGTAAGCCAGACAAAATTCATAAAGATTTTTTTAATCCTAAAATAAAATTAACCTATCATTGGTTTTCTTCCTTTTGCATTCTCTAATTGGAGAAGAGACAAAATTAATCAGAAGCCTATGGATGCTTGTATTCCTATGTGTGTGTGTGTGTGTGTGTGTGTGTGTGTGTGTGTGTGTGTGTGTATCTTCTTAGAAGTTAAAAGTTTTTTTTGTTTTTTTTTGAGACGGAGTTTCGCTCTTCTTACCCAGACTGGAGTGCAATGGCGCGATCTCGGCTCACCGCAACCTCCGCCTCCTGGGTTCAGGCAATTCTCCTGCCTCAGCCTCCTGAGAAGCTGGGATTACAGGCACGCGCCACCATGCCCAGCTAATTTTTTGTAGTTTTAGTAGAGAAAAGTTTTTATTGTGGTTAACTATACTTGTAATATTTATCATTTAACCATTTGTAAGTACAAAATTCAGTGGCATTTTAAATACATTCAACAATGCTGCACAGCCATCACCACTATCTATATGCAAAACTTCCTCTTCCCCAGCATTAACTCTGTACCCATTAAACAATAACACCATTCTCTCTTCTCTCTACTCCCAGTGATCTCTATTCTGTTTTCTGTGTCTATGAATTTGTCTATTGTATGTACCTCATATAAACAGAATCATACAATATTTTTCCTTCAGTTAATAGCTTTTAATATATACAAAATGCCATATATGTAGAAATGAATATTTTCTATTTATTTGATGAATTTAAAATAGCAGAAAATGATACATGTCTAAAATTGTTTTGCAAGCCAAATTGCAGCCACAAATTATCGAAATCACATATATATATATATATATATATAAATGATTTCTTCTTTAAGATTCAAGCTCAAAAATCTTAGGCATAATCATTCAAAAGAAAGTTATATCTTCTTCCTTGGTGAACCTTTGGAAATGTGTCCCACACACTGGTTAGCAATGTAAGCAGGGGAATGCATGAATTGTCCTCCAAAATTTCTCACTGGTTGATTCTCTAAGAGCCAAATTCCATCTTGGCTATCAGCCCACACAAAGCTTAACATAGTCCTAAAGGACCCAAAATGATGACATAGGAAAAAAGAAAATTCTGTAGCAAGTGGAAGGATTCCCTCGGGAGGAAAGTAAAGGTTTTCTTGAGGCAAATGCTTTAATTTTAGTCAATAGTCTCAAGACAATTTAGATGAGAATGTGGGGCATGTGCAGCCGCAAATCCTCAAATACTTCTTTCCTCTCCCCAAACATTTTGGCAAAATGAACAAGTAATCTAATAGGCCCTGTGTTTAAACTGCTTAAATACATTGAATGGGTACATGTAATTCAATCCCACATATCCTCAAAGAAAAATATTGGAGCCTATTCTATGGTCTTCATTATTATAGTGAAGCTAGATGTTAAATGTCAAAGAGTTTAATTAACACAGGAGCCAAGGTGAAGACTACCTCAGAAGGCCTCAAGGATCAAAGAAAACTTTAAAATGGTATACATAGGCTAGGAGGCTTTTACTAAAAATTAGGAAATAAATTCCCATATCAATCAATCAATTCCTTATTATGCTTGTACTGAAACTATGAGTACCCAGATTAAAATTCCAGAGTCCCTGTGTTTGGATCATCATCATAACGTCCCCATGACAGCACTTCCTTTTCACAGAGGATGCAGCTGTCCCTACTCTCAATGCTTCTCATTAAACTAAAAGGCAATTTAGTTCAGGAGGGTAGGCAATGGGAGAGGAATTAGCTCTGCTCAGATCTTCATTCAAACATCAACAGAGACAGGCTCAAGAAGAGTGTGGGATGGACAGTCAAAACCCCAAAACTTCACAGGGACTCAAAACACCAGTCCAGGGCCAGCTTTGGAGAGAACACCTGTGAGAGTCAGAAATTAACTGAGCCAAGTATTGAAATTTTTCAAACACTCTGATCCCAGCAGCACGTAGGGGGTCCCCAGAGGAGCTCTTCTCCAAGTAAGAATTTGCCCCAGGCCACTGAGATTCTATGCCATCCCATCTTTATGTCAGTGCAAATACCATTCTGTGTGGGTGGCCACACTGCTCACATGTTATGGTAGCCATGACAGTCACCAAAGAGAATGGAATTCCTCTCTGTCTACACAAACCAAAATCACTTCCTCGGGGAGTTGCACCTTACCTATCCTGCAAAAGCGTACTATGGCTCCTAAGAACTTCACATATCTGCTTCCCCAGTGAACAGGTATCACTTGGGTAATTTTTATTCATCTCTTCCCCTAGTACCGAGAGCAAGGTATTTTATATAAATTAGGTTTGCTGTAAACTGTTTTCAAAATGAGTGGATAAATAAATGAGTCTCTGATGTAAACGGGGATCCAATAGTTTGCTGCTATTCCTAGCCCAATACTGGAATTCTGTGATGTTCCATACACTGTGTTCATTTCCTCTGCTACTTCTCCTTATTGATCTAGGAAGGCAAACTCGTGAAACTGAACCCAGAGCAGTCTCCGGAGCTCCTATGTCACCCTGCCACTTTCTCCTTTTCCAGTCACCATCCCAACTTGAACAGATATATTCAGCTGCCCACCTTTGTGGTTACCCTCGACCTGAATACTATTTGAAAACACGTGTTTCCTCTTGAGTACTCAAAGTACACTTGTTTCTTTGACATCTTTGATCAAAACCACCTTCCTGCAGAGATGATTCTTTAGTGGCACCACTCTTCTGCTTGGAGAACCTTTAGCCTAGAAGCTGGATCTACCTCTAAGATCAGAATCCAAGAAAGGACTTCTGAGCTGTCTGTGACTGAAACAGAACATAGACTCCAGCAGCATCCTCTGTGGGCTTGGGCCACTTCGCCAGCCTCACCAAGAACTGAGTCGGAACAGCAGCATCACAGCCCGTGGGTGTGGGAACCTTAGACACCCACATCTCAGAACGGCTAGCAGCAAATAGGCACTAATTGCAAAAGAGAAAAGCAGGATTTCCTCACGAAAACTTAGAAAAAGTTTTAAATATATCTGTCTCTTTAAAATTTCGGATTTTTGGAAAGATAAAGTTTTAATTTTTCTCATGTTTACCTAATTTTAAATCTAGAAATGTTTTTCAGAAACAAAATTAATCACACCATATCTAACTTATACTAACAACTAGTTGTGAAATGCTTTGATCACTGAATAGTTTTCTAAGTTGGCATTTTTCAGAGTACCCTTTAAAATAACAGTGAACTACTCTTCTAGACGTTGTCTTAGGCAAGGATTTCATGACCAAGAACCCAAAAGCAAATGCAATAAAAACAAAGACAAACAGCTGGGACCTAATTAAACTAAAGAGCTTTTGCATGGCAAAAGGAACAGTTAGCAGAGTAAACAGATAACCCCCAGAGTGGGAGAAAGATCTTCACTATATATACATCTGACAAAGGACGAATATCCAGAAACTACAACGAACTCAAACAAATCAGTAAGAAAAAAACAATCCCACCAAAAAGTGGGCTAGGAACATGAATTGACAATTCTTAAAAGAAGATATACAAATGGCCAACAAACATATGAAAAAATGCTCAACATCACTAATGATCAGGAAAATGCAAATCAAAACGACAATGGCATACCACCTTACTCCTGCAAGAATGGCCGTAATCAAAAAATCAAAAAACAGTAGATGTAGACACGGATGTGGTGATCAGGAAACACTTCTACACTGCTGGTGGGAATATAAACTAGAACGGCCACTATGGAAAACAATGTGGAGGTTCCTTAAAGAACTAAAAGTAGAACTACCATTTGATCCAGCAATCCCACTACTGGGATCTACCCACAGGAAAAAATACTTGCACACACATGTTCATAGCAGTATAATTCACAACTGCAAATTGTGAAACCAACCCAAACGACCATCAAAAAAGAATGAATTAATAGTATTTGCAGTGACCTGGATGAGATTGGAGACTATTACTCTAAGTGAGGTAACTCAGGAATGAAAAGCCAAACATTGTATGATCTCACTGATATGTGGGAGCTAAGCTATGAGGACACGAAGACGTAAGAATCATACAGTGGACTCTGGGGACTTGGCAGGAAGAGTGGGAGACAGGCAAGGGATAAAAGGCTATAAACACGGTGCTGTGTACACTGCTCAGTTGATGGGTGCACCGAAATCTCACAGAGCACCACTAAAGAACATACTCATGTAACCAAATACCACCTGTACCCCAATAACTTATGGAAAAATAAATAAGTAACGGTGAATTGATGCGATTCTGCAGTTAATGCTGATTTGAAGTGGTGTGATGTCACAGTTAAAAATTTAACACACTGAGGTTTAAGGCTCATTTCCCATTTATGTGCTGGGTAACTAACGGTCAATTTAATTTTTTATTTAACTTCCTTGTCGCCTCCCAGATGTGACTCAAATGCTGACTAAAATGCTGAAGGAAATAGATGTTAATTGCCTGGCACACAGTAGAATGCAATAAATGCTACCTGTTATTATACATATCTTACTTGTGTTTCCTAAAGTATCCTAAGTCAAAGGATATGCAATTACACTTGACCTCTTAGATTCACAGCTGTGACAAAACAGCACTGCAGAAATCTTACAAAGCAACGAAATTTGAACTGTTACAGAATTTTGCGGCAAGATTTGCCTTAACCTTGGTGTGCTACTTTAAAAAAAAAGTCACCGTGTATTTAAATACACTAATTCATGCACAGCGTTCGCCACAAAGCATTTGTCTAAGATCACTTCTCAGAAGGACTCACACCATCAAATCAAGACTTTCCCCAGGCTTTAAAACTGCAACTCACAAAATACCACACATATATATCAAAGGAAGGTGCACTGTATCTATTTGCTGTCTTCAAAGTAAAACAGAGCACTTACATGGCGATCCTCAATGTTCTTCAACAGCCTCGGGTCATCAAAGTCACAGGAATCGCTACAGGGAGGAGGCATCCGGCTGTAAGAGAGAACAGAGAAGATCTATTCAATTCAAAAGTTTCTGTTAAGTTAACCCAAACCTAGAAAGAATCTGCCCTCCGGAAGAACCGTACTTAAAGTCCTATAGAGATTCACATTAAACTTTTAAAGACTTGGAATTCTGTACTATTATTTCAAACCTCAAAACAATAATCCTGGAGTTTACTATAAATAAAATATTTTATGAGTTATTATTAAGAACAACAGTTACAAGGAACAATAGTTACAAGGAGGAAAAGCAGAAACCAGGAATTGATATTATAACTGCCATTTCAATTGGTCCCTGAATCACTTCTACCAGAGAAAACTTCCAAGAGTGTCTGCTCAAAGCAAATAAAACAAAAGGAAGTATTGCACTGTACACATACAATCATTTATGGCCAGAGCTCATATGTAGGAAAGGGAAGACGACAAACAATTACAAGAAAGGAAACAATATGATGGCTGTGAGCTATCACACTGAAGCAAATGTGATGGATCATTTATCTCCACTCCCTCCTGAAACTTTTTTTTTCTTTTTTTTTTTTTTTTGAGACAAAGTTTAGCTCTTGTTGCCCAAGCTGGAATGCAATGGCGCCATCTCAGGTCACTGTAATGCCTCCCAGGTTCAAGAATTCTGCTTCAGCCTCCCAAGTAGCCGGGATTACAGGTACGTGCCACCACACCCGGCTAATTTTGTATTTTTATTAGAGATGGGGTTTTGAAGTGGAAATGTTGCCCAGAATTTTGTCACAAGTTGTCTGTAACCATCCCTATTTGGAGAATGTCCCTATTTTTGTTAGTAATTGCCTCTTTCTGCTTCTGTACATCAGCTTATTGTTTACTAACTGGAAAACCTTAAGAGAAACTGCCGCATTGTCTAAAACCTGCTGCATTGTCTAAAGTCCTGAGTTACTTCCCTTGCCCCTTTACCTGTAAAAACTGTGTACTTTTCTTAGCTGGGGTCCAGACTTTTGGGTGCGAACCCTTCTGGGCCTGCCAGCATGATAAAGTATGTTCCTCCGATCCCCTGAGTGTTGCTTGGGTTTCTTGTCATGTAAGATTTTCCAGAGCAGTTTCACCACGTTAGTCAGGCTGGTCTTGAACTCCTGACCTCAGGTCATCCACCCACCTCTGCCTCCCAAAGTGCTAGCATTATTACAAGCATGAGCTACCATGCCCAGCTCCCTCCTGAAACTTCAACATTGTCAAGGCAAAGACAATGAAAGAAGACACGACAGCAGAGTGTATGCCAGTCTTAACTCTAAATAGGTATCAGAGTGCAGTGCTGCACAGAAAACAGCAATCAACAGCTCGCAAAGGGGAGCACCTGAAATGCAAGCTGATGCCCTCGGCAGGGCACTGGGGAGGTGGAGCAAATGGCAGCACAAGCACCCGTGAGGTAAAGGAAGGAGGAAGACAGCACAGGCTCCACGTCCACTTGAGGAATACTCCGTCTTTGAAAACCCTCCCGCATCCCATGCAGCCAGACAACTGAATCTTCCACAGCCAAAGGAAAAAAAAATGCTTATCTTTTACAGAAATTAAACCAGAGTAGTCCTGAGCCCAGGGACACTGGGCACACAGGCGCACATGTGAGTAGGCTTGGGCGTCCTCCCAAAGCAGGGTTTTAAGTGAAATTCTATATAGGCTGAAAGGTACAATCACTGGCCGACTGTCTCCACGCAGCTTCCAAAACAGTTGCCACCAAATTTATAGCCCTTGGCAGGAAACTAGAAAGTTCTTTTTATGAAAAGAAAGCTGACCACCTGACAAGAAGACCCACAGACACTGACATCCAGGGATCCCTTAATACATTAGTGAGTCCTAGCAGATCATTCTCCCGGAGTCATCAACCACAGCGTCTCCACTCCACACACAGCCCTAGCAATCAGGTTTCTTGTATATAAGCTTTAAAACACGTGCAGACAGACAGCATCACTACTTATAAGAGACACAGAAATCAAAACTACAATAAGGTACCACTTCATACCCATTAGGATGGGTACTACGAACCAAACAAAACCTGAAAAATCACAAGTGTTGGCCAGGAGGTGGAGAAAGTGAAATCTTTGTGCATCACTGGCAGGAATGTCAAATGGTGGTGCTGTTATGGAAAATAGCATGGTTTTTCCTCAAAAAGTCTAACATAGAATTACCATATGACCCAGTAATTCCATATTTAGACATACAGCCCCAAGAATGGAAAGCAGGGACTGAAACAGATACTTGTATGTCTGTGTTCACAGCAGCGTTATTCACAGTAGCCGAAAGGTGGAAGCAACACAAATGCCCATGAACAGATGACGGCATAAACAAACAAGGCATATACATGCAATCCAATATTACTCAGCCTTCCAAAGAGAGGAGATTCTGACACATTCTACAATATGGATGAACCCTGAAGACATGCTAAGGGAAATACACCAAACACAAAAACACAAACAGTGTACAATTTCACTTGCATGAGGTACTTTAGAACAGGCA
Source organism: Cebus imitator (assembly GCF_001604975.1). NCBI lineage: Eukaryota > Metazoa > Chordata > Mammalia > Primates > Cebidae > Cebus > Cebus imitator. Next base: position 5,562,703 of record NW_016107418.1, read on the forward strand.
AAATCATAGAGACAGAAAATACAATGGTGGTACTAGGGTCTGGAGGCAGGCGGCAATGAAGAATTTTTGTTTAACAGATAGGGTTTCAGATGAAAAAGTTCTAGAAATGAACGATGCTGATGGCTGCAAAACATGAAGATACTCAGTGCCACTGAATTGTACATTTAAAAGAGTCAAATGGTAAATATTATGTTACATATATTGTATACAAAAGAAAATAATAAAAATATATGAGCACATAGCTAACGATCAACAGGCCTTTGAAGGAAGCCTATGGAAAATAAATGAAAACACCATGGGTGGGCGGTAGGGAGGATGGGAGAAGAGCAGAGAAAACTCAGAATGCAAAACCAAGGTTAGGGGAATACTTTCGAAAACTGAAAGTGAGATCATACGAAAAACTCATGATGAAGGGTAGAAGATCAAGATGAAAAAAATAGCAGAAAATAAAACAAAAAAATTATGGAAAATGAGAGCAAAAAATAATAAAATTGGAGGATCAACCCAAAAGGTTCAATATAGCTTGAGGCCAGGAGTTTGAGACCAGCCTGGGCAACACAGTGAGACTGCATCTCCACACACAAAAAAGAAATTACAAAATTAGTCAGGCATGGTAGTGCATGCCTGTAGTTTTAATTACTCAGGAGGCTGGGGCAAGAGAAGCACTTGAATCCAGGAGTTTGAGACTACAGTGAGCTATGACTGTACCTCTGCAGTCCAGCCTGGGCCATAGAAATGTAATAAGTGTAAATAAATAAATAAATAATATTCCAAAGGCTTTTCCACTACAGTGTCAAGAAGTGCTAGAATCTACTTACCAGAAGTCATCTGAGGATGGCTCTCTTGTCAATTCTGGAAAGTGACTGTCAGAGAAAGGGGAAACAGAGTGGTCACAAAACAGTGATCAAAAGACAGACATTCTGATCAAAACATGAGTAAATGGATAATTCTTTGATTAGATATACAAACTTACAGGTTCTCTGGGACTTCTTACCAAGTTAATATTTGCAGAAATAAACCACTTTTTAACTCTTCAGAGTTTAATTTGGGATCCATTCAGTTATAAACACATTCCATAGTTACTACATATCTAAATCCACTATAAAGGATTCAGATTTTTTTATTTGGAAAGGATAAAGATCCTTTCAAAACATCAGAAAGGCAAGATATTTGACTAATTTGCTAAAAAGTAAACTTATTTTCTTGAAAGAATACAAGCAAATTTTCAGTAAGTGATAAACACACTGACCCATAGGTTACTCCAGCAATGCTGCACTTCTTAAAGTTCATGATATTGCATGTGAGCGTTCCAGTCTTGTCAGAAAAGAGATATTTCACCTAAATCAAAGAATAGAAAAAATATACATCAAGAAGCATTAAGATGCAAAAATCAATAAATGAAATCTTTCCGTCTATACTTTTCAAAACCTGTATGAAACAGGTAGATTTCCGTAAAGCAAGCTAATTAGTAACAAAAATATATTAATACTTTAATATTTAGACCACTTACAAACCTTCTTCCACAACTAATGATATGGTCAAAGTATACCAGAATATGCAGAAGAAGCTGCAGTCAGAGCTCTGACGGAATGATGTGCTACTGAATGTTATGCACCATCACTCTACACGTATCATTTGAGAAATGATGTCATGAATTAGTGAGGGAGAGTAATTAACAGAATAGCCTCCAGAGGAAACTCCAGTTTCTCAGTGGTCTTCCAAAGAGGAGACAGAACTTGCTGAGTGCTAGATATCTTCCAGAAATCCCAGATAACTGGTCTAGGGAAGCAGGGTTTTACTGTTGTATAGAAGAGGTACTGATTACAGGAATTGCTTACTCAGTAATTTTTCTTAATGATGCAATATAAACAAATACACTGAGAAGTTTTTTGAAAACGATCAAAGGGAGTTCAAGTTATTAAAGCTCCTAAAGAAGTCAAATACATCTAAATATAATACTACATCTAAATATAATATTAGTACCCTAGTGGTAATTAATACTTTAAACAAGTTTTTACATGCAGTAAGTCTTAGAAGTATGGAAAATTTAGTAGAATCTGCCTTTTAGTAAGCAGGGATTCTTTCTGCCTTTATGTGTGTGTGTGTGTGTGTGTGTGTGTGTGTGTGTGTGTGTATACATATACACACACACATATATGTACTGTATATCTATAGATATACATAAAGGCAGAAAGAATCCCTGCTTACTAAAAGGCAGATTCTACTAAATTTTCCATACCTCTAAGACTTACTGCATATCTATAAACTATTGTTTATAGTTTATAGATATACAATGTATATCTATAAAAAACTATATATACGTGTGTATATATATGTATATGTATATACACACATATAGTTTTTTATAGTTTATATAGATATACATTGTATATCTATATAAACTATATATAAGTGTGTGTATATATATAGTTTATAGTTTATAGATATACAATGTATATCTATAAAAAACTATATATACGTGTGTGTGTATATATACACATACATATATATATATACACACACACATATAGTTTTTTATAGATATACATATATATAGTTTTTTTTAATATACTTTAAGTTCTGGGTACACATGCAGAACGTGCAGGTTTGTTACATAGGTATACATGTGCCACAGTGGTTTGCTGCACCCATCAACCCGTCATTTACATTAGGTATTTCTCCCAATGCTATCCCTCCCCCAGACCCACAACCCCTCACAGGCCCTGGTGTGTGATGTTCCCCTCCCTGTGTCTGTGTTCTCATTGTTCAACTCCCACTTATAAGTGAGAACATGCGGTGTTTGATTTTCTGTTCTTGTGTTAGTTTGTTCAGCATGATGGTCTCCAGCTTCACTCATGTCCTTGCAAAAAACATGAACTCATTCTTTTTTACGGCTGCATAATATTCCATGGTGCATATGTGTCACGTTTTCTTTACCCAGTCTAACATTGATGGGCATTAGGGTTGATTCCAAATCTTTGCTACTGTGAACAGTGCTGCAATAGACATGTGTGCATGTGTCTTTATAATAGAATGATTTATAATCTTTTGGGCATATACCCAGTAATGGGATTGCTGAGTCAAATGGTATTTCTAGTTCTAGATAACTGAGGAATCACCACACTGTCTTCCACAATGGTTGAACTAATTTATACTCCCACCAACGGTGTAAAAGCATTCCTATTTCTCCAAATCCTCTCCAGCATATGTTGTTTCCTGACTTTTTAATGATTGCCATTCTAACTGGCATGAGATGGTATCTCTTTGTGGTTTCGATTTGCATTTCTCTAATGACCAGTGAAGATGAGCATTTTTTTCATATGTTTCTTGGCTGCATAAATGTCTTCTTTTGAGAAGTGTCTGTTCATATCTTTGCCCACTTTTTGATGTGGCTGTTTACTTTCTTCTTGTAAATTTGTTTAAGTTCTTTGCAGATTCTGGATATTAGCCCTTTGTCAGATGGATAGATTGCAAAAATTTTCTCCCATTCCGTAGGTTGCCTGTTCACTCTGATGATAGTTTCTTTTGCTGTGCAGAAGCTCTTTGGTTTAATTAGATCCCATTTGTCTGCTTTGGCTTTTGTTGCCATTGCTCTTGGTGTTTTAGTCATGAAGTCTTTGCCCATGCCTATGTCCTGAATGGTTTTACCTAGGTTTTCTTCTAGAGTTTTTATGGTTTTAGGTTTTACATGTAAGTCTTTAATCCATCTTGAGTTAATTTTTGTATAAGGTATAAGGAAGGGATCCAGTTTCAGCTTTCTGCATATGGCTAGCCAGTTTCCCCAACACCATTTATTAAATATGGAATCCTTCCCCATTGCTTTGCCTTAAAAAAAATTAAAAATGAACATTTTATGATAATGGCTTATTAAGATTAGCTAATTCTAACTTATCCTTAAAGTTCCAACTTAAAACCTCTTCCCGATGCAAACTTTCCCCATATCCTCAGTTAGGATGAGTTATTGAAGCATCCATGGGTACCCCTTGAACACTTTCAATCCCTTAATTATTCAGGTCCAGTTCAGTGACACCTGTGAACAAATATATACCGCACACTGTGCTAAACTAACAGAGGCAACCAAAGACCTTATATAGGGCACATCCACTCCCTCACAGTCTCCACAGAGAAATGGATACTACATCACTCATATCCCCTATTTTACTGTACTTATGTTTGGAAAGACTGTTATGGGAACATAGAAGACAGACTAGCCAAGCCGGGAAAGCTACAGAAGAGTTCAAAGAGGAGGCAAATTTAGCTGGTATGCGCCAAGAACTCACTGATTCTTACAGGAGAAGGATTTTACCAGACAGATAAGGGAACTGACAAGGCCATTCTAGAATGAGAGAACATAAACAAAAACAACAACAAATGAGGACTGAAAGCCCAAGGTCTAAGGCCTGCTCTAGGTGCTGTACCCAGCCCTATGTGACCAGAGCCCCAAAGGCGGTGGGAGGGTTTGTGCTCTGTGCCAAGGACATTCTCTGTAATAACAATCCATCCTGTTATACTAAGAATTTAAGAGCACTTATATGAATATAAACAATTTAAGGAAAGATAAAGACAAAAATTAACTCTAAGTAGGTTTGGAAAATTATATCAAAGAAACAGAATCATCTGCTTTTTTTGTCTACAAAGTTCTATTTTAGTCTACAAACTTGAGCCTCAGTTTTCTGGCAATAAACGCAAAAATGATACACAAACCATCACAGAATTCACTTTATCCCTGAGGAAAGAAAAATGAAGAAAGCATAAAGGAGTTTCTCTAACCCTCAGATGAATGAGCCATGTTACCTGCATTTTCACAGAGGGATGCTGAGGAGCCAGGGAGATGAAATATGGCATCGTTCGTACACCGGGCAGGAAAGCTTGGGAAGCCAAATCTCGACAGACAACCCAAAGTCCCCAGTCTGACACTGAATAACCAGGCATCCTTCATAACTTACTCCTTTCCTTCTCTATAAAATGAAGGTACAACCCCCTCCCCTTAGGGTTCCTGGTGGGTTTAAATAGGGTGTATAAAATCAAATAAAAATCTTTAATGGTAATGCATCAAAAAAGGTTAGTTCTCAAAAATCAACAAGTGGGACCTAATTAAACTAAACAGCTTCTTCACAACAAAAGAAACTACCAACAGAGTAAACAGACAACCTACAGAATGGGAGAAAATATTTGCAAACTACACATCTGACAAAGTCTAATATCCAGAATATATAAACAACTTAAACAACTGAACAAGCAAAAACCAAACAACTCTATTTTAAAAAATGAGCAAAAGACATGAAGAGACATTCTCCAAAGAAACATACAAGCGGCCAAAAAAAAAATGAAAAAATAATTCCACATCGCTAATCATCAGAGAAGTGCAAATCAAAACCACAATGAAATAATATCTCATATCAGTCAGAATGGCTATCATTAAAAAGTCAATAAAACAACAGATGCTGGCAATGCCACATGGAAAAGGGAACATATCCATTATTAGTGGGAGTGTAAATTAGTTCAGCCACTGTGGAAAGCGGTGGAAGATTTCTCAAAGAACTTAATACAGAACTACCATTTGACTTAGCAATCCCATTACTGAGTATGTATCAAAAGGAAAACAAATCACCCTACCAAAATGACATACGCAGCGTGTTTACCACAGCAATATTCACAATAACAAAGACATGGAATCAACCTAGGTGCCCATCAACAGTGGACTGGATAAAGAAAATGTGGTACATATACACCACGGAATACTACACAGCCAGAAAAAAATAATGAAATCATGTTCTTTGCAGTAACATGGATGGAGCTGGAGGCCATTATCTCAAGTGAATTAATGCAAGAACAGAAAGCCAAATACCACATGTTCTCACTTATTAACTGGAAGTTAAACATTACATATTCAAGGACATAAATATGGGAACAACAGACACTGGGGACTACTAGACAGGGTTGGGGAAAAGGATTGAAACACTATTGGGTACGATGCTCAGGCACCAGAGTGATGGGATCACTGATATCCCAAACCTCAGCATCACGCAATATACCCATAACAAACCTGCACATGTACCCTCTGAATCTAAAATAAAAGTTGAAAAAATAAATTAATTAAATTACATAAAACATTTTAAAAGAGGTTATTCCTTACAGGAATTTTTGTCAGACGCAGACACAATGCACAGCACAACTTAGTAAAGGCAATAGGAGTTCAGGGGTCAAGGCAGAAAAGATACCATTCCCTAGAATATTCCAGAGAAAAAAATCCAGAACATGTGAGGGATATATGTCCTCTACATTGGTCCCCACATGCTTTGTAGGGTTACTCAATATGTGAGTATCTTAGCCATTGTTTTCCCTGTCATTTGCTCCTGATAATACTTTTTTAAGGGTCCCAAATGATGTTGCACTGTATTTTTTATATTACATCTTTCTTTCTTTTTCACACATTACTTCTGGGTGATACGATATAGCTGTGTCTTGAAAAGCAAGTAAAAACTGAGAAACACTTGTATTTAATGGTACATTCAAAAGTATTATACAGCTCTTCAGACGTTCTAGCCATGTTCACAGAGAAGTATTTTTGCAAAACCTCTCCATGGTTCTTCTGCTAACGCTCATGTCCCCTCATGCTCATGTCACCATTTCCAAAGTTCTCAAAGAGGCTTTCACCTGCCCAAGCTCTTCATTAAGGTTTGATGTCCTGGCCATGGCGGGAGTGTCATTTCCTATATAATACATATCTGTGTCCTGAAAGAGAGAACAAGAGACAGCATTTCAGAAAATAGATATTAATCCTTCATTCAGATTAACACAGAAAAGAAGCTAAGAATGGGTAATTTAAAACCCTTTTATTTTCATATAAATGCTCATTTTAAATGTTGGGGTGAAATACAGTGGCGACTAGGATAGAGAAACCCTGTGATTTAAGGGGAAGCATGGAATTAATATACAGAAGATTGGCAGGCATGGTGGCTCATGCCTGTAATCCCAGCACTACGGGAGGCTGAGGTGGGCGGATCACTTGAGGTCAGGAGTTTGAGACCACCCTGGCCAAGATGCTGAAACCCTGTCTTTACTAAAAACACAAAAATTAGCCGAGCATGGTGGCGCACATCTGTAATCCCAGCTACTTGAGTGGCTGACACACGAGAATCTCTTGAACCTGGGAGGCGGAGGTTGCAGTGAGCTGAGATTGCACCACTGTACTCCATACTGGGTAACAGAGCGTGACTTTGTCTCAAAAAAGAAATATTTATAAAAGATTTGGTTTCAAGATAATCATTTCACAACCTAGACTAACTCATGATTCTGACCTTGTTCACAGGATTGTTGTGAAGATCAAATAAAAATGCACATCAAAGTGTCTGTTCTACAAATACTGGCTGCTGAAGTCCATGGCTTAAGCACTGTGGCAGTCTTTTACAAATCCTATCTCCATCCTTACAATCAAATCCAAGTTGACTGTCACAATGAATTTTGATATGCAAGTGACCACTATAGTAAACACACCCAGGAGGCCTTTTCTTCAGCACTAATTAGACATTAGAAGCTTCAACAGCAGGTGCAGCTGGATGACAAACACCAGCTCAGGATTCCACCCCATTATCTGATCAATCTTCACAACAATGTTTTCATAGGTACCGCTGCCCTCCCCATTCCCCAGGAACACCCTCACTGGTCATCCCTGGTCAGTTAAGCTCCTGGACCTAATGGTAAACGAATATAGTTCTTCTTTTCTGAGTGCTTGATTAAATGTCAAAAGATCTGAAATAGCATTGGAAAATAGCAATTCAACTCTGCTTTAATACTCACCCAGTTTATGAAAAGGGCTTGAGTGTACTTCACAACCTCAAGAGTCACCAACAGACTGATGGGAATAAGATTGTTGTATAAGATGATAAACGTCAGCAGGTTGTATCCAAAATTATCTGAAGTTGTGTCTGTGGAAAGAAACCAGAGTATCTGAAAGGTGTTCACAACCGAAGTCTATTGGCTTATTTAGAGATTCAAGTTAAAATAGTTATTGAGCACCTCCTGTATGTCAGGAACTGCGAGTTCAATGGCTGGTTTCTGTAGGAGGCACACAGGCCCTGCAATGTAACCAGCCAGGAGGATGCATCTATTAAATAGAAGCTTACAGGAGGCTTTCTAGTGGAAAGACATGGTCACTGAAGGCTATCCAGAAGAAGAAATGCTGGTGTCAAGTTTTGAAGAACAGAGAAAAGAAGCAAACTTGAAAGAATGTAGAAAAGAAGACGGGCGTTTGAAATGGCTGTAAGGAATACCTACAACCTCACTAAGATACAAGTATATTGGGGATACCCCAAACAGCTGCAAAGATGGACAAAATTGTGAACAAGAGAAGCAGACAAAAAGAGAGACAGCTTGAATCTAATTAAAAAGAAGAGAAGAGATGTCTGGAGGGAACAAGACTCCTAAAGATGGCACAGGGTCCTGGAGGATGGAGTCCACTACAGCAGAGGCAGCGTCAGCTCCAGGAGGAACAGACAATGCGAGAGAAAGAGAGGGGCACAAGCTCTGGGGTATCAAGGGGAAGTTCTTTCCTTGACAGCCATGATCTTCTGCTTGAAGGGTAAAATAGTGAGATCTTCTTAACTTATTAGCAAGAGGCTTAAAGAGAATGTTGCAACAGGGTTTAACTGGTATTAAAGCAGCCTGCAAAGGGAACTAGAATGAGAATAAAGGTAGCAAAAGGCTACGATTGGAAGGAGGTTGAGAATTGTAATGGCCCCAAAGCATAGTTATTGGTTTTTTTTTCCCAGAAAATTACATCAAATGGTTGTAGTTGATTCCAGGTTAGAGTTCTGGGGGATGGCTGTGACGGAAAGATAAGGAGCTGGCCAGTAGTTTACCTTTCCATAATCCTTTTACTTCCTACTCACTACCAAGCCTTCCATTGTTCCTGCTGGTTGCTTTTCTTCCTGACATATTACTTTGCTCTCCTGTTCTCCTGTAGAATTAAGGAGTTTCTAAATAGGATCTCTAAGTTCCACTAGTTACAAATATCTCTAAGGTATAAACAAATATATACCTGACAAATTACAAACGCAAAAAATACTAAAGAAGTTCTCTAGGATGAAAGACGAGATACCAGACAGTAATTACAATCCACATAAACAAATAAAGGACACTAGTAATGATAATTCTATAGGTATTTATACTCAATTTTTAAAAAGCAATTACAAAAAGCATCATAAAATTGCATTGTTGAACTTATATACAGATGTAATACACATGACAGTGCAAAGGAGTGAGNCCTAGGTTTTCTTCTAGAGTTTTTATGGTTTTAGGTTTTACATGTAAGTCTTTAATCCATCTTGAGTTAATTTTTGTATAAGGTATAAGGAAGGGATCCAGTTTCAGCTTTCTGCATATGGCTAGCCAGTTTCCCCAACACCATTTATTAAATATGGAATCCTTCCCCATTGCTTTGCCTTAAAAAAAATTAAAAATGAACATTTTATGATAATGGCTTATTAAGATTAGCTAATTCTAACTTATCCTTAAAGTTCCAACTTAAAACCTCTTCCCGATGCAAACTTTCCCCATATCCTCAGTTAGGATGAGTTATTGAAGCATCCATGGGTACCCCTTGAACACTTTCAATCCCTTAATTATTCAGGTCCAGTTCAGTGACACCTGTGAACAAATATATACCGCACACTGTGCTAAACTAACAGAGGCAACCAAAGACCTTATATAGGGCACATCCACTCCCTCACAGTCTCCACAGAGAAATGGATACTACATCACTCATATCCCCTATTTTACTGTACTTATGTTTGGAAAGACTGTTATGGGAACATAGAAGACAGACTAGCCAAGCCGGGAAAGCTACAGAAGAGTTCAAAGAGGAGGCAAATTTAGCTGGTATGCGCCAAGAACTCACTGATTCTTACAGGAGAAGGATTTTACCAGACAGATAAGGGAACTGACAAGGCCATTCTAGAATGAGAGAACATAAACAAAAACAACAACAAATGAGGACTGAAAGCCCAAGGTCTAAGGCCTGCTCTAGGTGCTGTACCCAGCCCTATGTGACCAGAGCCCCAAAGGCGGTGGGAGGGTTTGTGCTCTGTGCCAAGGACATTCTCTGTAATAACAATCCATCCTGTTATACTAAGAATTTAAGAGCACTTATATGAATATAAACAATTTAAGGAAAGATAAAGACAAAAATTAACTCTAAGTAGGTTTGGAAAATTATATCAAAGAAACAGAATCATCTGCTTTTTTTGTCTACAAAGTTCTATTTTAGTCTACAAACTTGAGCCTCAGTTTTCTGGCAATAAACGCAAAAATGATACACAAACCATCACAGAATTCACTTTATCCCTGAGGAAAGAAAAATGAAGAAAGCATAAAGGAGTTTCTCTAACCCTCAGATGAATGAGCCATGTTACCTGCATTTTCACAGAGGGATGCTGAGGAGCCAGGGAGATGAAATATGGCATCGTTCGTACACCGGGCAGGAAAGCTTGGGAAGCCAAATCTCGACAGACAACCCAAAGTCCCCAGTCTGACACTGAATAACCAGGCATCCTTCATAACTTACTCCTTTCCTTCTCTATAAAATGAAGGTACAACCCCCTCCCCTTAGGGTTCCTGGTGGGTTTAAATAGGGTGTATAAAATCAAATAAAAATCTTTAATGGTAATGCATCAAAAAAGGTTAGTTCTCAAAAATCAACAAGTGGGACCTAATTAAACTAAACAGCTTCTTCACAACAAAAGAAACTACCAACAGAGTAAACAGACAACCTACAGAATGGGAGAAAATATTTGCAAACTACACATCTGACAAAGTCTAATATCCAGAATATATAAACAACTTAAACAACTGAACAAGCAAAAACCAAACAACTCTATTTTAAAAAATGAGCAAAAGACATGAAGAGACATTCTCCAAAGAAACATACAAGCGGCCAAAAAAAAAATGAAAAAATAATTCCACATCGCTAATCATCAGAGAAGTGCAAATCAAAACCACAATGAAATAATATCTCATATCAGTCAGAATGGCTATCATTAAAAAGTCAATAAAACAACAGATGCTGGCAATGCCACATGGAAAAGGGAACATATCCATTATTAGTGGGAGTGTAAATTAGTTCAGCCACTGTGGAAAGCGGTGGAAGATTTCTCAAAGAACTTAATACAGAACTACCATTTGACTTAGCAATCCCATTACTGAGTATGTATCAAAAGGAAAACAAATCACCCTACCAAAATGACATACGCAGCGTGTTTACCACAGCAATATTCACAATAACAAAGACATGGAATCAACCTAGGTGCCCATCAACAGTGGACTGGATAAAGAAAATGTGGTACATATACACCACGGAATACTACACAGCCAGAAAAAAATAATGAAATCATGTTCTTTGCAGTAACATGGATGGAGCTGGAGGCCATTATCTCAAGTGAATTAATGCAAGAACAGAAAGCCAAATACCACATGTTCTCACTTATTAACTGGAAGTTAAACATTACATATTCAAGGACATAAATATGGGAACAACAGACACTGGGGACTACTAGACAGGGTTGGGGAAAAGGATTGAAACACTATTGGGTACGATGCTCAGGCACCAGAGTGATGGGATCACTGATATCCCAAACCTCAGCATCACGCAATATACCCATAACAAACCTGCACATGTACCCTCTGAATCTAAAATAAAAGTTGAAAAAATAAATTAATTAAATTACATAAAACATTTTAAAAGAGGTTATTCCTTACAGGAATTTTTGTCAGACGCAGACACAATGCACAGCACAACTTAGTAAAGGCAATAGGAGTTCAGGGGTCAAGGCAGAAAAGATACCATTCCCTAGAATATTCCAGAGAAAAAAATCCAGAACATGTGAGGGATATATGTCCTCTACATTGGTCCCCACATGCTTTGTAGGGTTACTCAATATGTGAGTATCTTAGCCATTGTTTTCCCTGTCATTTGCTCCTGATAATACTTTTTTAAGGGTCCCAAATGATGTTGCACTGTATTTTTTATATTACATCTTTCTTTCTTTTTCACACATTACTTCTGGGTGATACGATATAGCTGTGTCTTGAAAAGCAAGTAAAAACTGAGAAACACTTGTATTTAATGGTACATTCAAAAGTATTATACAGCTCTTCAGACGTTCTAGCCATGTTCACAGAGAAGTATTTTTGCAAAACCTCTCCATGGTTCTTCTGCTAACGCTCATGTCCCCTCATGCTCATGTCACCATTTCCAAAGTTCTCAAAGAGGCTTTCACCTGCCCAAGCTCTTCATTAAGGTTTGATGTCCTGGCCATGGCGGGAGTGTCATTTCCTATATAATACATATCTGTGTCCTGAAAGAGAGAACAAGAGACAGCATTTCAGAAAATAGATATTAATCCTTCATTCAGATTAACACAGAAAAGAAGCTAAGAATGGGTAATTTAAAACCCTTTTATTTTCATATAAATGCTCATTTTAAATGTTGGGGTGAAATACAGTGGCGACTAGGATAGAGAAACCCTGTGATTTAAGGGGAAGCATGGAATTAATATACAGAAGATTGGCAGGCATGGTGGCTCATGCCTGTAATCCCAGCACTACGGGAGGCTGAGGTGGGCGGATCACTTGAGGTCAGGAGTTTGAGACCACCCTGGCCAAGATGCTGAAACCCTGTCTTTACTAAAAACACAAAAATTAGCCGAGCATGGTGGCGCACATCTGTAATCCCAGCTACTTGAGTGGCTGACACACGAGAATCTCTTGAACCTGGGAGGCGGAGGTTGCAGTGAGCTGAGATTGCACCACTGTACTCCATACTGGGTAACAGAGCGTGACTTTGTCTCAAAAAAGAAATATTTATAAAAGATTTGGTTTCAAGATAATCATTTCACAACCTAGACTAACTCATGATTCTGACCTTGTTCACAGGATTGTTGTGAAGATCAAATAAAAATGCACATCAAAGTGTCTGTTCTACAAATACTGGCTGCTGAAGTCCATGGCTTAAGCACTGTGGCAGTCTTTTACAAATCCTATCTCCATCCTTACAATCAAATCCAAGTTGACTGTCACAATGAATTTTGATATGCAAGTGACCACTATAGTAAACACACCCAGGAGGCCTTTTCTTCAGCACTAATTAGACATTAGAAGCTTCAACAGCAGGTGCAGCTGGATGACAAACACCAGCTCAGGATTCCACCCCATTATCTGATCAATCTTCACAACAATGTTTTCATAGGTACCGCTGCCCTCCCCATTCCCCAGGAACACCCTCACTGGTCATCCCTGGTCAGTTAAGCTCCTGGACCTAATGGTAAACGAATATAGTTCTTCTTTTCTGAGTGCTTGATTAAATGTCAAAAGATCTGAAATAGCATTGGAAAATAGCAATTCAACTCTGCTTTAATACTCACCCAGTTTATGAAAAGGGCTTGAGTGTACTTCACAACCTCAAGAGTCACCAACAGACTGATGGGAATAAGATTGTTGTATAAGATGATAAACGTCAGCAGGTTGTATCCAAAATTATCTGAAGTTGTGTCTGTGGAAAGAAACCAGAGTATCTGAAAGGTGTTCACAACCGAAGTCTATTGGCTTATTTAGAGATTCAAGTTAAAATAGTTATTGAGCACCTCCTGTATGTCAGGAACTGCGAGTTCAATGGCTGGTTTCTGTAGGAGGCACACAGGCCCTGCAATGTAACCAGCCAGGAGGATGCATCTATTAAATAGAAGCTTACAGGAGGCTTTCTAGTGGAAAGACATGGTCACTGAAGGCTATCCAGAAGAAGAAATGCTGGTGTCAAGTTTTGAAGAACAGAGAAAAGAAGCAAACTTGAAAGAATGTAGAAAAGAAGACGGGCGTTTGAAATGGCTGTAAGGAATACCTACAACCTCACTAAGATACAAGTATATTGGGGATACCCCAAACAGCTGCAAAGATGGACAAAATTGTGAACAAGAGAAGCAGACAAAAAGAGAGACAGCTTGAATCTAATTAAAAAGAAGAGAAGAGATGTCTGGAGGGAACAAGACTCCTAAAGATGGCACAGGGTCCTGGAGGATGGAGTCCACTACAGCAGAGGCAGCGTCAGCTCCAGGAGGAACAGACAATGCGAGAGAAAGAGAGGGGCACAAGCTCTGGGGTATCAAGGGGAAGTTCTTTCCTTGACAGCCATGATCTTCTGCTTGAAGGGTAAAATAGTGAGATCTTCTTAACTTATTAGCAAGAGGCTTAAAGAGAATGTTGCAACAGGGTTTAACTGGTATTAAAGCAGCCTGCAAAGGGAACTAGAATGAGAATAAAGGTAGCAAAAGGCTACGATTGGAAGGAGGTTGAGAATTGTAATGGCCCCAAAGCATAGTTATTGGTTTTTTTTTCCCAGAAAATTACATCAAATGGTTGTAGTTGATTCCAGGTTAGAGTTCTGGGGGATGGCTGTGACGGAAAGATAAGGAGCTGGCCAGTAGTTTACCTTTCCATAATCCTTTTACTTCCTACTCACTACCAAGCCTTCCATTGTTCCTGCTGGTTGCTTTTCTTCCTGACATATTACTTTGCTCTCCTGTTCTCCTGTAGAATTAAGGAGTTTCTAAATAGGATCTCTAAGTTCCACTAGTTACAAATATCTCTAAGGTATAAACAAATATATACCTGACAAATTACAAACGCAAAAAATACTAAAGAAGTTCTCTAGGATGAAAGACGAGATACCAGACAGTAATTACAATCCACATAAACAAATAAAGGACACTAGTAATGATAATAGTATAATTATATATTCTCAATTTTTAAAAAGCAATTACAAAAAGCATCATAAAATTGCATTGTTGAACTTATATACAGATGTAATACACATGACAGTGCAAAGGAGTGAGGAGAGAATGAAGATACATGAAGCAAAGAAATGATACCAGCTGTAACTCAAATCCAGAGGAAGAAATGAAGTGTCCTGGAAATGGTAAGTAAATATGTTAATATACAATAACCTTGGCTGGGCACAGTGGCTAATGCCTGTAATCCCAGTACTCTGGGTGGCCAAAGTGCGCAGATTGCGTGAGGTCAGGAGTTCGAGACCAGCCTGGCTAACATGGCGAAACCTCGTCTCCATTAAAAATACAAAAATTAGGCAGCTGTGGTGGCACATGCCTCTAGTCCCAGCTACTCAGGAGGCTGAAGCAGGAGAATCGCTTGAACCCAGGAGGCAGAGGTTGTAGTGAGCTGAGATCACACCACTGTACTCCAGCCTGAGCAGCAGAGTGAGACTCTGTCCCAAAACAACAACAACAACTAAAAATCCTGTCAATATACATTTTTCTTTCTTCCTTTAGCTTCTTTAAGGGACATAAGCTTATATAAAGCAATAAATATAACACTGTATTTTGGAATTGACAACACAGATAAATGGAATATAACAATGACAGCATCAAGCAGGAGAAGACATGGAGGTACACTGGAGTGACAGTTCTGTATTTGACTAGGATTAAGTTAGTATCAATCAAAAGTAGATTCAGATAAATTAAGAGTATACACTGTAACTCCTAGGGCAGCCCCTAAGAAAATACTTTAACACGGGGTTTTAAAATAACCATTTGGGTATGAATCAATTCCCAAATGTGCCCATCTTCACTTCATCACATGATCCTAATCTCATTTCTCCTTGAAAGACTGGCATTATGTACAGTAACCAAAGGGAACAGAAGGACAGCAGGGACACCATACAACAACCATGCCTGCAAGAATGTCCCAAGGATGATTTTGTTCCACTCGAATGAGCAACTCACCCTAACACTTACCCATCTTCTTGATGTACCAGTTCTTTTCACCATGAGATCTGTTCCAGTACAGGGCCCCTGCTGAGCTCACCAAGGCCATGACCAAGAGGATGCCAAACAACACCAGGATCTGCACGTTAGTCACCTTCTCAACATTTGATCTCTTGAGAGGCGCCTTCGTTGAATTCTACACAATGGCATTGAAAGTCAGTAAGGGTCAGAGAACACATTTGGGGAAAGGGGTTGGGGGAAAGGAGGTAAAACAACCATATTTAACAACCGACAAGCAAAAGACTATTTTTTGGCCAAATAATCAATGCAATTCAAAAGTATACTATGCTTCTGAATCAACAGCTAGTTTTAAGTAATGAAGACAACATACTCTACCAGTTTAATGAACACATTCCAACAATACATGATTCATTCTGTACTTCTTATGATTATATCTTAGCATAAAATTGTCACTTTGCTTATCTTAGAACACAACAGGTTCTAAATAGAGTCCAGTTTCAAAGAAATCAGAACAATGGTAATTCAAGAGGAATTTAGAAGTTCCATATCATAAAAATCTAGAGAAGACCTTCACAGTAATTGCACAGCTCTACAGTAAATACAAGGAGATATTTCTAAAGCACATATTTTTCCTCCTGGAGTCCAGAATTTGAGGAATAAAAAGACATACAGAAACACATACATACCAATAATGCAAAACAGAATATTAATGAGTGTCAAAATAAGTGGATGGACAAAACGTTCACTTGGAGAACTGTGAATAAGAAGTAGGAGTAGGAAGAGTCATTTTATTTAAAAATATCTGAAGGTAGTGTGGTGGGAAAACTAATGACCCCCTCCCACCAGTGATGCCCACATCCTACTCCTAGGGCACTGTGAGCCTGTTATTTTATTTTATTTTTTGAGACAGTCTCACTCAGTTGCCGAGGCTAGAGTACAGTGATGTGATCTTGGCTCACCACAACCTCCGCCTCCTAAGTGCAAGTGATTCTTGTGCCACACCTCCCAAGTAGCTGAGATTACAGGTGCCCAACATCATGCCCGGCTAATTTTTTGTATTTTTAGTAGAAACGGGGTTTCACCATGTTGGCCAGGCTGGTCTTGAACTCCTGACCTCAGGTGATCCACCCACCTTGGCCTCCCAAAGTGCTGGGATTATAGGCGTGAGCCATGGCACCCGGCCCAAGTATGTTATTTTATACAGCAAAAGGAGCTTTGCAGATGGGATTAAATTAAATTAGCGACTGTGAGATGGGGAAAGATTATCCCCGATTACCCAATGGACCCAGTATAACCACAGGGTCATCAAAAGGGAGAACCTTTCCCAATTGTGCTCAGAGGGAGAGGTGGTGACAGAGAAATTTTCAAAGAGATTCCCCTTGGAGGCCTGCAGAAAACAGCAGCCACCATCTTGAGTTTTAGTGCAAGGAGACTCATATTAGACTTCTGACCTATAGAACTTCAGCATAATAACTCAAGTTTTTTTAAGTCACTAAAATTATGGAAATCTGTCACAGCAGCCAGAGGAAACCAGTACAGTAATATAGCTGATGGAGGAAGGAGACACTGAAGAGAGGAAAGCCACAGGGGAATTAATTATAATCCATTCCAGAGGTGAAATAATTCCTGAATTAAATCAGAAGCCAGGAACTGGACAGGGAGAGGTTCGCACGGGAGCGCCAGCCTGCAGGTCTCCTTCTACGAAACGGGCCCGGGCTTTTAAGAGACAGCGCCGATTGGACAAATTCGGGTGATCTGAAAGTTTCTAAGGCACTAACCATAAAAAATGGTACCTCATGCCAAACTGAAGTCAGCCTTCTCCTTCACTAGTCTCAATTGATCTAGTGATGAAAATGTCTCCAAAGATAAGAATACAAATAAAGTCACAATGTGAAAATGAAATTGAGATGAAAACATGAGGCAATTCACTCCTAAGCTCCAAGAAAAATTTATACCACATCACTGAAGTTGTTATACAAATTCTATTGCTAAACCAAAAGTACTATTATTTTGGCATAGAGGAGTTGGGGGATTGCACTGGTGATTCTGAAAAGCTAAGTTCTTTAAATATCTAAACAACACAGCAGCATTTTCCTTTATTTCTACTTTTCTCCCTTTTACTTTATTTCTCTAAATTATTCATCCTTTAAAGACTTAAAAAAAATTCCTCAGGAGTCTAAACGGAAATCCATTAGTAAACACCAACTTATCATCAATCAAAATACTATACCAAGGTTGACTGGGACGACACATCTACATCTGGCCTCATGGTAAGAGCCAGCAGGCCAGGTCCAGGACTGTGCATCCTAACTCTTAAAAACTAAGCATGATCTTAACATTCTTAATAAACATTTACTAAATGTACAGGCAGGAAAAAAATTATCATAAACTTCAAACATCATTTCTATGACCCCGTTATTATTGACTTCTGATCTTTTTCAGTGGTTGAATTCCAGCCAATTAGGAGGATTAGAAAAATGTATCTTTCATCCAACAGAAGAGGAATGATCCCAAAACTTCAGGCTTTAACACATGCTCTTTGTGGAAAGCCAACCTCAGCCTATTCACTCCCACTTTGTGAATATTTGTATTTGCAGTGATCAATGGTGAGCTTCTTTTTTTTTTTTTTTTTTTTTAATTTTGAGATGGAATCTCACTCTGTCACCACGCTGGAGTGCAGTGGTGTGACCTCAGCTTACTGCAACCTCTGCCTCCCGGGTTCAAGTGATTCTCCTGCCTCAGCCTCCTGCGTAGTTGGAACCACATGTGCATACCACCACGCCCAGCTAATTTTTTGTATTTCTAGTAGAGACAGGGGTCTCACCATGGTGCCCAGGGTGGTCATGAACCCCTGAGGTCAGGCAATCTGCCCACCTCAGCCTCCCAAAGTGCTAGGATTACAGGCGTGAGCCACCACACCTGGCCCAATGATGAGTTTTTAATGTTAAATTCCTAAAGGCATTATAAGTTCTTCTGTAAAATTCTTAAAGTACCTGGCTACTTCAGTGTAATGGAATTATAATAATTCCATTACACTGAAGTAGCCAGGTACTTTAAGAATTTTACAGAAGAACTTATAATGATGACTGACAGGAGGCAGAGCACAGGCAGTAATGAAAAGGATAGAGAGCTGCCATAAATACAGATGAAGCTTCACTAGCTCGCCTGCCACTCTCCTCCTGCTGTGGGGCCTGGTTCCTAACAGGCCACAGACTGTGGTTTGGGGCTTGGGGACCCCTGAGTTACAGTGACTCTGGAGTTTCACTGCCTGCTTTTATTCCTTTTGGGGGGGTAGGAGGGGACAGAGTCTGGCTCTGTTGCCAGGCTGGAGTACAGCAGCACAAGCTTGGCTCACTGCAATCTCCACCTCTTGGGTTCATTGATTCTCCTGCCTCAGCCTCCTGAGCAGCTGGGATTATAGGCACGTGCCACCACACCCAGATAATTTTTGTATTTTTAGTAGAGATGGGATTTCACCATGGTGGCCAGGATGGTCTCAAATTCTTAACCTCAGGTGATCCACCTGGCTCGGCCTCCCAAAGTGCTGGGATTACAGAGGTAAGCCACCACACCCAGCCAGACTGCTTGTGTTTTGAATTTTACTAGTTTTGTAAGCTTGGATTACTAGGACACTCTGTGCCTCAAGTCTCCTCATCTGTAAAATGAGCATGATACTACCTAGCCATTGTGAGGAATAAACAAGTTGATATATGTACATTGCTCAGAATAGTGCATGATTTGTT
The DNA here is from genome assembly GCF_001604975.1 of Cebus imitator. Classification (NCBI taxonomy): domain Eukaryota; kingdom Metazoa; phylum Chordata; class Mammalia; order Primates; family Cebidae; genus Cebus; species Cebus imitator. The sequence continues at coordinate 5,582,237 of NW_016107418.1, forward strand.
GTAATTATGTGTGCTGTAATTAGTGTGATAATCTCCTTTTCCCATTAAATCAACCAATAGAAATAGTAGACTGAAATATTTCTGCATGTAAGTAAACTAAGCATGAACTAGAGGAACCTTGAAGGACGAAAGGCATTGAGGTAGGAGACCTAAAAAAAAAAAAAAAAAAAAAGAAGAAATAACAAGAAAGAAACACTAAACCAACAAAAAAAAAAAAAAAAAAAAAAAAAAAAAAAAAAGGGTAAAAGGGTAGAAGAACCCTACAGCAATTGAGTTTCCTCTCTGTGGTCAAGTAGCACAAGCACACACAAACATTGTTATTTCACTAACAGGATGGCTTCCAGCTATGTGTGTTATATTTCTTTTGAAAACTCATTATTTTTACCTATTGTTTCAGCCCTAAAGGCACAGCAGGTCTAGCACAGATGTTTCTGGGGTTTTCTATCATTCTATACAAGAGCAATCAACATGCAAGAAGCCTTGCAAAGAGGCTTATCACACCCAGGGTCAAGGACAAGTGCCTCTCACGCTCACAGAATGGAAAATCAGTGCATGCCTTACTCACTGAAGAGATACTGGAGCATTTTAAAAAACAGTGTGATTAACTCATATAATATTGTTTTTCTAGAGCATACTTGTAATATTGTTTTTCTACAGCAAAAGCTGTATTACCAGTGTATGCTCTAGAAAAACAATGACACCCTGAAAAAAAAAAAAAACTCCAATGTATAAGAAAGTTTGGAAATTTCTTAAATTTATAATATGCACAGTCTTAAAACTAGTATTGGAACCTTGACCAAATGTGAGCTAGCTACCCATGATCTCTTTGCCACTTCATCATAAAAAAAAAAAAACAGAAGTAGGCTGGGCACGGTGGCTCAAGCCTGTAATCCCAGCGCTTTGTGAAGCCAAGGTGGGTGGATCACTTGAATTCAGAAGTTTAAGACCAGCCTGGAAAACATGGTGAAACCCTGTCTCTACAAAAAATACAAAAATTAGCCAGGCATAGTGGCACATGCCTGTAGTCTCAGCTACTCAGGAGACTGATGTGGGAGGATGGTTTAAGCCTGAGAGGCTAAGGTTGCAGTGAGCCGAGATCACGTCACCACACCCCAGCCTGTGCAAGAAAACCAGACCCTGTCTCAAAAAAACAAAAACAAAAACAGAAGTAGTGATCTGTGGTTAGTGGAGCACCAAAAGTGTTTAGCAGAGGTTACTGACGCTGCACTATGGGAGCTAAAGGACACTTTCTAGGTGGCAGGGTGCTAAACTATTTTTTAATGGGGTCTCACTATGTCTTCCAGGTTGGTCTCAAACTCCCGGTCCCAACTGGTCCACCAATCTCAACCTCCTGAGTTCTTGCATGGCTAGAGCACTAAACCATTCATCAGGATAAAGTCTTCATATGCAGGCTGCTCAGAAACAATAAAGTTAAAGCATTCCAGTCAGCCCTTGTGAATGGGCAAGGACCTAGCAGTGGCAATAGATCAGGCGCATCTCAGATACACTAAAAATCCTGATCTACCCAAGAGCTGCCTCTCAGCATTCACCAGCTCTTCATTTTTCTGGCTGCCACGGAGCCCTCCCGCCTTGCTTCAGTACACAACCTCTGCAACCGCCCCGTTGCACTGGGGCCCTACCGCTCCAGCTCCTGAACTTCTCTCTGTACCACGACTCCCTCAAGAGCTCTCCTCCTCCTTGCCTCACACAGTCAAGGACATACCTCCCTTGAGCATACCCAAGCAGAGGGTGAGCAAGTAGACATCTGCATCCTTTGGCCTCTGAAGGTAACATGACCAGATGTGTATTCAAGACCTGATAATACTTCTGGATCTTTATTCCTTGGATGACATGTTAAAAAAAAACTCACTCATAAAATGCACTACCTTCTGCCCCTCCCCCATAGCCAGGCCACCAACCTCTCAGTTGCTCCCTGTCACTCACTGAAGACTTGACAACTGGCTCATGGCATTCCTCTGTGGTCCAGCCTCACTATTATCTCATCTTCAAAATCACAGCGCTGACCCCATTAAATGCCTTAGTCTTTCAGTTCCTTACTTGTCAACATCAAATAACCTTCAACAGCTCTGCCTTTGGCTTCCTACTCCCATGGATCACTCCCAGCTCTCTCATGCTAGAAACTGTTTACCCCAGAAGTACAAGAACAAGATTCTACACACTGATCAGCCTGTCACTCAGCAACTCCAGCAATCCTCTCCAACTTCAGAGAGTCTCTCAACCCTTCTAATCTCATCTGTCCCTGTCTTCAATGTGTTCACTAGCTGAGGTAGCCACCAGCTTCATCTCCTCTGATAGTTACCTCATTCATCTGGCTGTCATTTGACCTCAAAGAGGAGATCGACACAACAGTCTCCCTTCCCTAGCTCAATATCTAAAATATGCTTCTGCCAGGGGGATCATTCTTAGCAGCCAGGTACCCCCAAACCTAGGTTGGATGGCCCTCCTATACACACTGACAGCACTTGGTCACGACACACATTCCAGTATCTCTCTGCTTTGTCATTGTATATTAGTCCTTAGCTCGACTGGCTCCCCAAGGGTAAGACTGGGCCTCTCACTATTGCACCCATACGGTCTAGCGCTACTCTTGATACATGGTGGACACTAAATATTTTTTAATCAAGAAATACAGCCAAATGTGCATTTTAGAAGTTATACAAAAGAGCAAACAAGCTGAAAAGTCAATTCTCATTAATAGCCACCATTAGCAAAAACAAGATGCCAAGTGATACCAAAGAAATGTAAGAAATGACATATAGGAACACTGATTTATGTAGAATTTCCAAAGCTGTCTGGCAAAATATCAATGTGACCTATAAATTCACAAGCAATTTTTTAAAAAAACATTAACAGGGAAAAAGAGCAAAATCATCATTTTAACTTCACTTTTTTCTTTGGTATATGAAAAATAAACAGTTCAAAAATAACTGATTTTAAAGTGTCCAACATTCAGTTAAATAAGATAATTTTCTATAAAATCCTAATTAATGGGGTAAAGAGGAAAAGTAGAAAGAGAAATTTAAAAGTTAGAACTAATCCCCCTTTAGTCCAGAAGATAAAATAAGTTAGAACTGAATGTTCCCCCACATCTAGAAATCAAAGATCATTTGTATTTCAGGCAAAAGGCAACAAATACCAGATAAGAGAATAGAAATCTAGAAGAAACTACCTAAGGAATGAAAATAAAGGCAGTTTGTTTCCAAATTTAGGTTCATAGACAAGTTTGAACTTCCTAATGTAACATCTGCATTTTCTACCTTCTAGTTAATAAAAGCAGAAAGAAAAAAAAAGACTGAAATCAGTAATGTTTTACCTGCATGAGTTTGGTGTCATGTCCAGTATAAACAACTACGCCAAAGACCCACTGAGTATTTCTAAGCTGTGTACCTCTTAATAAGATCTGGTCAGGCCCAAGGGCAACAAGGCTAAAAATAAAAAATAAAAAAATGATATTAAATGATAGTCTGGAAAATGAGCATGAGCTTTTTTCTTAAAAATGAACCCACAATAAATCAAATGTTCCCTTTGCTCCAATTTGAACTACTTCACTGAGAAACACAGGCAACAAAGGTTACCACTGGCTTAATCTATCCCAAAAAGACCTACAAAAACCTTTATTTTATCCATTCATCACTACAGAAAAAATGTTTTTTCTATAAAATGTTAGAGGGAATTATATCTCTCAGGATCCTGTTATGAAACTCAACACCCAGAAAGGAAGTTGCTAAAATAATAACTGAAACTTACTCATTTGTAATAAGTTTTATTATTGGAAGTATTATTATTATTTGTAAAATAAATCTAGTGTATTTTACAGACTATTAGAAGGGAATTAAAAAAAAAAAAAGCAGCAACCTATCATATCAAGTTTGTCAAGGATGACTTAATGAGTAAATAAAGACCTGAGTGGTAATTTAGAAATTCAAAATGGGGAGGCCATAGAATAGTTATATGTGCTAAATGAAACCAAGAAGCACTCACACTTAGCTGTCATATTTATAGTAATTTGGGTTGATTCCCATGATCAGGTCCTTCCAAGCCTTGGGTCATCAAAATAGAAAGGACAGCCCAAGAGGCTGGGTTACAGGGTTGGGGGTGGGGGGCATTGGCAAGAGGCACAAAACAAAAGATGGCCAGAAGGTAGAAACCACAACCCAACATCATAACAAAAGACAGCTTCAGAACAACATAACAAACGCCAGAAGGACAAAGATAACAGGTATGGACAGGAGGGCACTGAATATTCTAAAGAAAGAATAAGCGTTCATTTTACTCAGCTTTCTAAAAACAAACAAATGCTCCTTAGAAGGAGGCTAGCAAAAAAAAAAAAAAAATACACATTTATGTAACATGTGTATTAGCTTTTATATACCTCAGATGGCTCTCCTCTGCTTTTCTGGACAATTTTATGAAGCTAAAACTATGTCTCCTCCTGGCAGAAAATAGGCACAGAAAGAATATGCCACATGCTTTGAGCTTCATCTGAGAACCTTTGGCTCAGGGATTTTTTCTTAAATTTAAGGAAGGCTTTAAATTAAAGGTATGAAATCTCACTGTTTTAAGATATTACAAAACTAGAAAACAAACATGTTTTCCAAAGCTCCAGTAATTCTTAGTCACATAGTTTAACAGAGAACAAGGAAAAGGAATACAATACCTTTTCCCATCTAAGTTCAAGTTTCCAGTGAAGTCATAGAGGTGGCGGTTGGGCCCTTCACATTCTATGGTTCCAGATAACTTCATCAAAACTTCCCGGGTTTGCATGTCAGCAGTGTGGCTCAAACCCTGAAAGATTAAACCAAAATAGGAAATCAAACACAGTCTTTTATGTTTAGGGGCACCATTCAGCATCCGTGTGGTTAATCAAAAGGAAAAATAAGGCATCCCCAGTGGAATAATTTGGGGAGCTAACAAATCAAACTGTCAGCCCCTCAAGGCAGACTTTCCCAGCAGCTTTTGCCACACCAATCTAATGTGAAAATGGCAAAAGAATTTAATGAAGCCGAAAGTTAAGATCCCGCCACTGTTCTGGAAACATCCGCACCTAAGTAATAGCTAACATACTCCAGCATCTACAGCAAGGATAATCTACTAGCTGTACTCTAACACTGGTCATGAAAATAAAATAGAGTAGCCCTTTAATATTTTACACTATCTAGCATTCTTCTCTTTTTATATAAAAGACAGGGTCTCACTCTGTCCCCCAGGCTGGAGTGCAGTGGTGCAATCATGGCTCACTGCAGCCTCAAAACCCTGGGCTCAAGTGACCCTCCCACCTCAGCCTCCTAAGTAGCTGGGGCTACAGGTGTGTGCCATCATGCCCAGCTATTTTTTAAATTTTTTTGTTGGGATAGGGTCTTGCTATGGTGCCCAGGCTGTAACTCTTCTTCAAATGGAAAAAAAAAAATTTCAAGCAAATATCTACAGTAGAAAAGAAAGATATACAGATAGAATTTCTGAATTCAACTTTAAGCAGCAAAATTTTTTTAATTGTCAAAATCCTCAAAAAGGTTATATGTCAAAGACCATTCTTCATTTTGGCTGGGTGCAGTGGCTTATGCCTGTAATGCCAGCACTTTGGGAGGACAAAGCAGGCAGATCACTTGAGTTTAGGAGTTCAAGACCAGCCTGGCCAACATGGTGAAACTCCCTGTCTACTGAAAAATATAAAAATTAGCCAGGTGTGGTGGCATGCACCTATAGTCAGGAGGGTGATGTGGGAGAATTGCTTGAACCCAGTAGGCAGAGGTTGCAGTGAGCCAAGATTGCGACACTGCACTCCAGCCTGGGTGACGGAGTGAGACTCCATCTCAAAAAAAAGAACCAAAAAAGACTGTTCTTCATTCTAGAATTAAAATACATGACAAGAATAGTTTTCTTTAAGGCATGGAAGTTTTGTATCTAATTATGTCACTCTCTAGGATTAGAATCTTTATTACAACAATGATGTAAACTGGGGTACCTGGAGCTTTTTGCTCCATTTGTCCACTAAGCTGTGTCCTTCTCACCCACTCAGCTTTGCTGAGATGTCCCCTCTCTCCAGCATCACAGGCAAAAAACTCAGTAGGACGCCATATGAATGCCTGGCACCCTTTGGGACCTAGAGTTTGATGCACCCCGCTTTTTCCAGCTCTCTTTACGTGTTTCCCCTCATCATAGATAGCATATTCCTCCCATAGATTCCATTAGCAGCAAGGCCTAACCCTTTGTGCTGAGTATCTTGTTTCTTTAGAAAAAGATGTGTGGGGACCACATTTGCAGTTGGGTCCACCATAACAACACAAGTCATCAGAGGTGACTTTACCTGGCGTATTTTAAGGTTCGTCTCCCCATCCAGATTAGCTGTTTCGACATAACACATTGCCTGAGGTTCACTGAGAAGAGAGAAAGAAAGAGTCAAGTTTAGTAAAGTCCTTTCCACAAATTCACAGCTTATAATATTTCTATTATGGAATCTATGCCTGCTGATTGGCCCTTCAAAATAATTTGTTATAAATAACCACTATAGTAGGAGTAATGATGGAAAAGGAAACACACACTCATCTTTGGGACTTAGCGGCAGTACAGACTCAGTCATTTGCCGAGATGATCTGCCCTTGTAAGCCCCACATAATGACTGCTGAGCCTCAAGAAGACAGGAATGAACTGAAGATGAAAGAGAAGGGGAAACACATGATGTTCCCGCTCAGATGCAACCACTGAGTTCAGGCAATCCTTCAAGTCTGGGGCTGGGCCTGATCGAAAAGGCTGCCCAAGGTATGGCCAGTAGACACACACACGCTTTTTAAAGAAAATGACAGCCAGAGGAGTTGAAGGATTGAGGCATGGGCTTAGCAAGGATTTGCTTCTCTGCCATTTTCACAATCTCAAGACCAACTTTTTCATCAAAATACCTATCATTAAAGACAGAAAACTCAAAGAATAAAAATAAGCATAACAGATATTGTACTCCTATTTATAATCTTTGAGTTTAGCTAAGTTCACATAGTTAGTGATTTAAGAGAATAGACTGCAATCCACTAGTTAAGGTAAAATCCCCGGCATCACCTTTATGGGCTATACGGCCTTGGCAAATTGTTTAGTCTTTCTGTATCTCAATCTTGTCACGTGCAAAAGAAGTCTCTCAAGGGTTATTGGGAAGATTAAGTGGGCCAACCTCTTCAACAGCTGTTCAGCACATAGCACACACTCAGACACTAATAAGGAGCATGCTGGAAATATGATGACAGCTCAAGCAATCCCATATTAAGACTAAGTTTAAAAAAAAAAAAAAAAACTAGCTGGGCACTGTAGCTCACGCCTATAATCCCAGCACTTTGAGAGGCCAAGGCAGGAGGACTGCTTGAGGCCAGGAGTTCCAGAACCAGCTTGGGCAACATCTAAAAATCTTTTTCTAAATTAGTCTCTACGAAAAAAAAAATTTAAAAATGTACCAGGCACAGTGGCATGCACCTGTGGCCCTAGCTACTTAGGAGGCTGAGATCGGAGGATCACTTCAGCCCAGGAGTTTGAACTTACAGTGAGATACGATTGTGCCACCACACTCCAGCCTTGGTGACAGAGTAGACCTTGTCTCCAAAAAAAAAAAAATACACACACACACACAATTTTCTAGGGTCACAGCCAAGACTTATAGCCCAAACTATCAAGTGATCAATAATTCAATATTTCTAAGAATTTCTTTGTTATTAATCAATATGGGCAAACATAAATCCAGCCCTGCGTTATTGGTTCTTTTTCCCTCCATAGGCCTGGGGTCCTATTTTAAAATCTATTATCTCAAGCAGAAAACTAATGCTTAGGCTTAAAATCCATTAGTGATTAAATTCAACATAAGAAACGCTGTCTGCAATCAAAGAAAATGCAAGCAGCATGAGTATCTATGATTCCAATAGTGTATAAATATAGGAAGTTAGAGTCCTAACGTCACACAATTTAATCTTGAATTCAAGAATAGATGTCTATTCTTGTTCTAATTTTGGCTTTCTTTCCTAGCTATATACGGTCCTGCATCAAGCCCAAAAAATGTCAAGAATTGCACTGAGTGATGATTCCTTCCTAGAATAAAGCTACCTGGAGAATGTGAAAATGACACTTGGACACAAAAGGGCCAAACATGAACGGATGAAGAGCAAACACCATCTGCTGGTCACGTTTACACTGAGAAAACATCTGTGGTTCTTGAATAGCTATTAAAGTGGAGCTCTGGGTTCTACAGGACAGACTGCTTGGCAGAGCCCATCAGGAAACAAATTCTGAAATCACGGATATGCTGCAAACTGACGTTAACGAAATGACCACTCCGCTGCTCTTGACTCAGTGTCCCTATAAATAAGAACCATCCCCCAAAAAGCCAGAAGGCTAAGTGGAGTCAATACACGTAAAAGAGTTCAGAAAAAGCACAAAGGAATGAATGGGAGAAGGAAAACAAGGGTCACGGCAGGAGAAGGCGAATGACAAGAAATGGAAGAATGGGACAGAGGATGGTAGAAGGGAACAGGTGGCCCAAGACTGCTCCAGTCACCGCTTATTATTTCATTGTTCTTAACATTTATTGCAAAAAAAAAAAAAAAAGGTGCTCACTAGCACAGCTGACCTGGAGGACAGCAGGACCACATCTGCTGGAAGATACTGCCCATTGACGACCTTCACAATGTCTCCCACTGCCACCTAGAGAGCCAGCAACGAGGACAGAGAGGCATGAAAGAAAAGAAAACACACATGGTGAAAAAGGTGCTTAAATATTTGAAGAAAAATTACTATATAACTAAGCCATGAAGTTTAAGACAGAGAAGCCCAAATTATTTTCCGTGACAAGAACCAAAGGAAAGTACTTCCATGCAGCCACTAGTAATGTTGCCTTTCTGCAATGTTAACAACAAAGCAAAGGGAGGGAGAAAAGGGATAAATCAGAACAGCTATAAAGATCTCGTTTTCTTACAATTATCCATCCATTTACAAACACTTGAGCATCTCCACAGCTGTACGTGGTGGAGTAGGATGGTCACACACACACCTCCAGAGCCAGCCTAATGCCTGGGCTTAATTCCCACTGCACCCTGATGAGCTGTGTAACGATGAACAAGTTATGTAAACTCTGTGTATCTCAGTTTTCTCATCTATATAAAGGGGATAAAGACACATATTTCATAGAGTAATTGTAAAGATCAACTAAGTTAACTTATATATTTTTCTCTGTTTTACAAATTGAGGTGCTGAACAAAATAACTTGACCACAGTAATACAGCTACTCAGTGTTAGAGCCAGGATTCAGAACGGGGCAAGCTGCAGGGAAGGCCAATGCTCTTTTTAAAAGGCAACACTAAATTCACCCATGAAAAGTGCACCTAAAAGGCCCCCTGGAAATACACCACATAAAATGGAGATTTGTACAGGCTTAAGAAATTCCCAGAAAAAGAATCACAGTCAAAGTCAGAGACCACTCTGGGGAACAGACTCCACCAGACGGAAGATCCCAAGCCAAGGAAAAGGGCTATAGTCTCCAAAATGGCACCATGGCCAAGTGTCTACAAATCTTGTCAGTAACATTGCAGAAAGCACCAGGGTAGCGAGAACTGGGGCTTTCAAATCCAACCCTAGCTTTATAGCCCTGTGCTAGCTTTGTGATCTCAGCAAGCTGCTTCGCCTCTTCAGCGCCCCAGCGTCTCATGTCTGAAACGGGAAAACAGTGCCACCGGCCTTGTAAGGCGGATTCAGTGACTAAGGAAGTATACATGGCACCTGGCATAAAAGAGGTCCATGTAAATGTCAGTCACCATCAGCAGAAGTATAACTGAAAGGACATCATGACTGTGAAGGTCAAGGACATTGGAATTACCTGATGACAAAAGAAGACCATTCCCAGTACAGTAATACTTGCAAAGCTCAAAATAGGCACTTATGCTTTCTATTTCCTATTCTAGCCACGTTACTATTCTCTTAGAAACCAGGAATTTCAAGTGATATGATACTTGTGAAAAACTACCAGATCTTATAAACTGGCAGGTGCTGATGTTTAATTTTCTGTTGGGAAAAAGGCAAATTTACTGAAAGGTATCCTATTGGTGCTTTAAGTTGTTTATTAAAATGTGGAGAAAATGCTACAAAGCTATTTTAACAACCACCAGTACAAAAGCAAGGGATGGCGCCGGGCGTGGTGGTTCACACCTGTAATCCCAGCACTTTGGGAGGCCAAGGCAAGCAGATCATGAAGTCAAGACATGGAGACCATCCTGGTCAACATGGTTAAACCCGCTCTACTAAAAATACAAAAATTAGCCAGGTGTGGTGGTGCGCACCTGTAGTCCCAGCTACTCAGGAGGCTGAGGCAGGAGAATCACTTGAACCTCGGAGGCGGAGGTTGCAGTGAGCTAAGATCCCACCACTGCACTCCAGCCTGGTAACAGAGCAAGACTCCATCTCAAAAAAAAATAAATAAATAAAAAATAAAAAGCAAGGGATGTTATGTGAATTGTAAGTGTTTTTGAAAAGTAAAAATTTCCTGGCTGGATATAGTGGCTCAAACCTATAATCCCAGCACTTTGGGAGGCCGAGGCGGTGGGTCACTTGAGGTCAGGAGTTCAAGATCAGCCTGGCCAACACAATGAAATCCCTATCTCACATAAAAAAAAAAAATTAGCCTTCCAAAGTGCTGGGCATGGTGGTGGGCACGTGTAGTCCCAGCTACTGGGGAGACTGAGGCAGGAGAATCACTTGAACCCAGGGGGTGGAGGCTGCAGTGAGCCACAACAGCACCACTGCACTCCAGCCTGGGCAACAGAGTGAGATTCTGTCAAAAAAAAAAAAGGAAAAATATTTTATAGAAATAGTTTAATTAAATATAAAAATCAGAAGAAGTAATTAATAAAGAAAAAAACACTAGACAGGAAAATTTGTCATGTTTTCAAATGAAAAAAGGAAGTGAATTTTTTTTTAAATTCAAAGTGGGAGGACGAGAAATTATGGCTTTCTCTCATCTTTAGTCTCTAAATAAAGAAGCATTCATATCCCAGTAACCAAGTACTGAGAAGTTTGGTGTACATGAGAAACTACTTACTTGGATTTTGCTTAAAAATGATTTTTTCTTTAATTAGCTGTTTTCTGTTTATGAGACAAGGTCTCACTCTGTCGCGCAGGCTGGAGTGCAGTGGCGTGATCAAGGCTCACTGCAACCTCTGCCTCCCAGGCTCAAGTGTTCTTCCCACTTCAGCCTCCTGAGTGGCTGGGATTACAGGCACACACCACCACGCCCGGCTAGTTTTTGTATTTTTTTATGGAGATGGGGTTTGGCTATGTTGCCCAGGCTGGTCTTGAGCTCCTAAGTTCAACTGATCCACCTGCCTTGGCCTTCCAAAGTGCTGGGATTACAGTCATGAGAGCACCCGGCCTGGAAATGATTTTCTACGTAATGTTCTTACGTGATTGTTCCTTGTGTGTACAATATTCCCTCAAAGAATTAGTACAGTGGTAACAGAAACCCTCCAGATCCCTGAATCTACTCTAGCCCCAGAGAGTTCCTCAAGTCTCTTAATTTTGAGGAAGTAGCTAAAAGATCCTCTCGAAGTCAATTAAAGCCACTGAGATCCACCCAAGAGCTGCCTCTGGGCCCTCACCAATAACTCAGCTACAGCCCAGGGGGCGGCAGACCTGAGCTTCAGCACTTCAGATTAGATTGTTATCATTTTCAGGATCTTAAGGACAGCCAGCTCCCCCTTGCCTGACATCTCTGCCCTCTCCTGTATTCTCATCCTCACACTGAACTACTCACAGTTCTGCAGCTGGTTACCCCTGATTCACCCTTCAAGACAGCACTAGAGCATCTCTTGAGGGCAGACTTTCCTGACTTCACCACCGGATCTAGATGGGTGGCCACTCCCAGCTGTTCCCAAAGTTGAAGCTTTCTCCTACACAGAGCTCAACAACATCACTGCACGGGGTTAGTTGCCTCTCTCTCCCAGGACACCGGTGGTTCTTGGGTATGCTCCCTACACCATCGGCATCAGCCTCAACTAAGAATTTTAAAGTGCAAATTCTAGGGCCCCACCCAAGACCCAGTGAATCAGAAAGCCTGGGAGTGGGGCCCAGCCATCTGGATTCTAGTGGCCCTGTGGATGGTGACTGGGATGCCCACTGAAGTTTGAAACTCCTTAAGGAAAGCACTGTGCATCATTCTTCCTGTGCCTAATACAATCTCTGGCACATGCCAAGATAGATAGATAGATAGACACTGATTGATTGATTGATTGATTAGATGGAATCTCTCTCTTGTTGCCCACACTGGAGTGCAGTGGCATGATCTCGGCTCACTGCAACCTCTGCCTCCCAGGTTCAAATGATTCTCTTGCCTCAGCCTCCCCAGTAGCTGGTGCCCACCACCATGCCTGGCTAATTTTTGTATTTTTAGTAGAGACAGGGTTTTGCCATGTTGGCCAGGCTGGTCTCAAACTCCTGACTTCAGGTGATCCACCCATCTCGGCCTCCCAAAGTGCTGGGATTACAGACGTGAGCCACCGCGCCCCATCATATATCTTAAACTGAAATAAAAAGGCATGCGGTACAGTATCTAACTGGTGTTTGTTTGTTATTGTTTCTCTCCCAAAATGAACATGAGAAACAGTCATGAGTTTCAGGAGCCTACAAAGCCGTCAGCTCCTGGATCACAGAAGACCATCAATCAGAGACCATCACTCCATTTTCTGCTGTTTCAAGTAGTGTCAGGACCTCTGAATCCAAATCATCCTTTACTCCAGCTGATACAGATACCTTTCTGGAGAAGGAGTAACAAGAGGAACCCTAGAGAAATAGAGGGGCAATTTCCCAGTGCTGGGAGAACCTCTGAATTCCTTTAGCATTGGGAGCAGTTCTCCGCCTGTGACTCAAGAATTCCCAACCTCCTGACCAAGAACCACGACCCTTCCAAATGTGAGGTTGATGAATGTTTGCAACACAGGACTTTGAGACTGCTACAAAGGTTAAGGCATTACTGCAAAACACTATAAAGGAGAAATTTCTTTAAAGGGTGGGGGATTCTCCTAAAACAAAGCATAGTAAAACGAAAACTAAAGCATATGCTGCAGTTACCATATCACGGGCATTTTTCAGATACAAAAGACTGTAAGAGCCATTTAAAAACACTGTTTACTAAATGTTTAGCAAGAAAAGTTATTTCAAGTTACCTTTCTAAAAAGTTGTTTTCTTTTGAAATCATGTTAATCGGCTTTGAATGCTGGACTAATGAGAGTCATCCCCCAACACATCTTGTGTCCATTAAGAAGGTCCAGATAAAACATTCATTTAAAAAGCTAATTTTATCAGATATAAAATACCCAGAAGGTATGGCAGATTTCTTCTGAATTTTCTACTCAACACTATAAACAACCAAAAAGCCACACCATTCTTCAACCCTCCAAACCTCATACTTCCAGGGGCATGGAGACAAAGCTTCCCTTGCTATTAAGAGCAGCAACTACTGTACTGGCTGAATTCAAGCAGCCCTGCACTGGAACTGAAGTGGGATGGTTTGTTACCCTCGTTCCACTACTCTGTAGTTAATGATCTTTCCAGCCAAAATTGTTAGAAGTGAGAATCACAAATGCTAAAAACAAAAATAAACTTTAACCTAGGTTAAGACAACAGAGGACCAGGGAAAATGTTTCTCAAATTGGATTTACAAACTAGAAAATACTTAGAGATTCTAGAAATGTCAGTCAGGCGCAATGAAGTTCATGGCTTGGAGTGACACTTTGGGCCCATACTAGAAGGGGCAGGAGACAGAGTAAACGTGTCTCAGGTTTCAGCAGACCTCATGGAAAACTCCACTATGTCTTAACACAAACTTTATACTGCAATCAAGACCAGCAATTCATTACATGTCTTCAAACCAATAGTTCTGGTACATCTTGAAAATTCGTTTTTACCTCTTTCCACATAATGGTATGCCACATTCCATTTCTTAACACTGAAAAAGAGAAAAATAAAGTTTTAGTTAATACTGGTAATAAATTGAATCTGCTTCCTAAAATCCAAAAGCCTTCTCTTGGAATTCCATTTATTAATTCTACCATACCCTATCTTTTGCCATGATGGTGCAACACCATCATGGAACACCAATCCATGTACCTCTGTAGCATATATATATATATATATATATATATATATATATATATGTATATATATATATATATATATAAATGTTTATTGTATGTAAGTTAACTTACATACATACAATAAGTATGTAAAAAAAATAAGTATGTAACTTATTTTCAGCCCAGAAGAAAAAAAGCCTGCTGTTACACAATTTTTTAAAAATCTACACAGCTGTGTGCGGTGGCTCACACCTGTAATCCTAACATTTTGGGAAGCCAAGGCAGGCAGATTGCTTGAGCCCAGAAGTTCGAGACTAACCTGGGCAACATAGTGAAACCCACCTTTACTAAAAATACAATAATTAGTCAGGAGTGGTGGTGTGTGCCTGTAGTCCCAAGCTACTCAGGAGGCTGAGGTGGGAGTTTCACCTGAGCCTGGGAGGTCAAAGCTGCAGTGAGCCATGATCATGCCACTCCACTCCAGCCTGGGCAATAGGAGTGAGACTCTGTCTCAAAAAATTAAACAAACAAACAAAAAATTGATGCTGTAGAAATCAAACAATAAAAAGCAGAAGAGGGAAGTAAGAAAAGATTACAAATGAAGGACATTTGTAATGAATGTCAGACTTTTTATGGACATAAAAATGAATGCTCAGACTTTTTATGGACATAAAAACTGTCTAGTTCCTGAAAATTACAACCTTTTCTAACATTCTAAAATACACAAATCCTGTTCAAATCTTAATATCAGGACTAAAATTCTGTTCAATTTGTTTGTTATTTTACTATTTCTTTGAAGTATTTTATAGATCATCTTCTCAATTTATCTCAATGCCATTCACTACTTATTTAAAATTCCTTAAATGCAGGCCTTACTCATAAGTTTTCCAGTAGAAAAAGTGATTCAGCCTGGGAGCTTACCTATTGTTTTCTTTTTGTTAACTGCATTATCTGCTTTGTGTCGCTTCTGTTACAGAAAGAGAAAAAAATAGTTCTAACATTCAAAAGTTCCACATGAATAATTGAAACAGCAAACAAAGCAATCAAGAAATGACAGGGGAAAAAGAAACTAACTGCCAGTAATGCTCATGCTATAAAATTCAGTTCGACAATTTTGTGATCTATCAGCACTCCTGGGGTTTAGAAGTGGTCTCCTCTGGTTTCAATTATTTCACTTTGGTTCTAGGACATGGAAGTACAAAACTTTCTGCTCCTTGCTTTAGATCAGACTGAAATGATTATTCAGTGTGACAAACCCAGCAACAAACAGCGAACTTCATTTTCTTGATAAAGTAACTTTGCTTCAATGTGTACAGGTTAAGGATTCCTTATCTGACATGCTCAGGACAAGAAGTGTTTCGGATTTCAGATTGTTTCAGATCTTGGAGTATTTGTATCTACCTAATGAGATGTCTCTGGGATGGGACCCACGTCTAAACACAAAATTTATGTTTCATATTTACTTTATGCACATACCCTGAAGGTAATTTCATACAATATTTATAATAATTTTGTGTAGCCATCACATGAGGTCAGGTGTGAAGTTTTCCAGTTGTGGCATCATGTTGGTGTGCAAAAAGTTTTGGATTTGGAAGCATTTCAGATTTGGGGTTTTTGGATTTAGGGATGCTTAACCTGTATTATATTTATTTGCACGCCTATTCCCAGAAAAATGTATATATGTGTGTGAAAGCAAGTGGGGTGTGTGTGTGTGTGTGTGTGTGTGTGTGTGTGAAAGGGAGAAGGAGAGGAAGATCCAGAGACAGAGAGACAGCACACAGATGCGCGCGCGCACACACACACACACACACACACACAGAGTGGAGACAGAGCAAGAAAGAGAGAGAAAAGGAATATAGTTGTCATAGCCCATGAACTTGGAGACACACTAGGATGAGTGTGAGGGGAGAAGATTCGTGTAAAGTTGCCTCAGGCACCATGAAATAATGCTACCATCCTGGACCGCAAGGCAATCCTTCATTTGCTACCCAAATTAGCAAGCTCTAAAGCAGGCTGTAAGGAGCATTAGTGATAAAAATCAATGGGGCTCCAAAGACCTAACATTTGAAAACAAAGTTTGAACTGTTCAGTATCACTGTACAGGTATTTAGGACACTCTGAGTATACTTTCCTCCCCCCAAAAATACTATCAGGCATCTAGAGAGTCTGGTTAAGCTATGGCTCAATTTCCTGCCTTAAATATATCATCCAAGGCAACACACAAGTTATGATCTATTGCATACAATGATTTTATTATCCAAAAGCAAAAACTTACAAAATCTTCTACAATCTCTTTGATGCCTGCAATTGTTAAAATAATGATCAATGGCACCAGGGTGGTATATCTTCCTGTTGGAGATACATCTGGAATTTGCTGTAAGATAAGAGACCAGAAGAAGGAAGTTGGCACATAAAAATCCTCTTCACAAAAAGGAAATTATGGCACTCATGGCTCACACTGTTGAAGTTCTGTTCCATTTCTGTTACTCAAAAATAATTACCTTACTTTAAAAACTACCTATGTATTTTACATATTTTTAAAAATTTTATCCAACATTAGTTATGTGTTTGGAACAGAAAAAGGCTTAAAAGTATGGCCCTAAGGCCTCTTTGCAATGCCTCTTTCAGTCACTGCAATCATCCTTAAGGCCATACCAAAAGAACTCTCCCTATAAACAAAGTCAAGCTTGTTCACTCTATGAAACAAGGACTGGAGGAGGGAAACAAACTATATTCCAAGATTGTAACACTTTAGCAGTTCAGGAATCTTTTGCAAAATCTCATCTTACATGTAATTAAGGTTGTGAATTCCAAGTAACTGTTAAAACTATTACCTGTAATAAGGCAATGAAGAGGAAGAAGGCATTAGCAGCTCTTCTAATCTGCTCATACAAGAATCGAGGTAGAAATGTCAACACGCTGTACTTGGCCGTACTGTAAGTGTAAAGAAAAATAATACCATCAGTTATAGATGTAAACTCTAAAACACAAGAACAAGAAGTTTCAAAAGCTTTACAAATGGTTTTAAAAAATGTTTCAAAACTCGGGACAAGGAAATTGCTGTGTACGTTCTCCTAAAGACCTCTATTTTGTAAAATGACATCCCTGATGAGAAAATCTTCCAATGCGGTCTTTGTTTTCCACACAAATGAGCTTCTTTAATTTTCACACAACATAAGCAGAGACATCTACCCACCTTCTAGGTGCTACATGCTATGAACCACAGGCAGAGCAGTCTGCAATGCTGCCATCCTAGACCGCAATGCAAAACTGTGAATAACACTTCAATGTTCCCTCTGGGTACCCACCACAGATGTTTCATGCTTCAACCACATTCAAATAAATTACACCTGTGCTCACACTTTTGTTTCCACCTAGGACATCCTCTCCCTTCCACCCTACCTGTCTCTCCATGACTAAAGTGTCCTTCCTCCCACCCAATCTTACATCTTCCAGTAAGTCTGGTCAAATTTATGACTCTTCTTCATGCAAGCCCCCAGTACAGTGTTTACATCTATGTCACATAGGTGTAATGCTTTGCCTTGTATTTTGCCTATCCCCAGATTATGGGAACGACAAGAATGTTTACTTCAATCTCATATGTGCCTAGCACATAGCAGATAGTCAGTGAACAGTGAAATAACCCAAAGGCAAGATGAACCAAACCAGCTATGCCTGCTCACAAGTTTTATTAAAGTTTGTACCATAAAAGTACCTATATGATTCCTAGCTCACCCTCTGAAGACATCACTCTGAGCCTATTCTTAATTACAATGTATTCTAGCAAGATTACCTAGCAGGTTTTTAATATATAACAAATTAAAAGCACCACAATAGAAGGGCAAAGGGCTCAGGAGACAGAATATACCAGAGGCAAGGTACACTACTGTGAGCCCGGACAGCAACCAAGCCTGGAACAGCAGAGTAAAACCAAAGCAGACTACTTAAAAATACAGCAACCAGAGGTCACTTGATGGAACAAGAAATAATCCCACTGCCAGCAGTCCCGTCTGCCACTGCCTCAGAGAAAATCACGCCCCATGGTACAATGGCCTCGCAATTCACAATACAGTGATCGGAGTTGTCCTCAAAGACAAAATCGTTTTTAGCGCCTTCTACCTAAGGTGCTAAAGATGCATGTGATGTTATATGAAGACCACCTTTAAAAGAGTCAGAACTTAAAGAATATGAAACTTGAAGGACTATCCCTGAATTAGCTAGAAATTTGCTGACATGGATCTCCTCCTTGTTTACGTGGCCCTATGGCATAATAGGATGTCACTGTGGAACTTTGCCATGCAGAATCAACTGGCTGACATTAAGCTAATTAAAAAGTTGGGAAAATATACCAAACTCATGTATGCAATCGCTCACAACACAAAGTTTTCTTAACTATGGCGTAGATGACAAAATCAAATGGAATATCATGCATACCTCTACAGCAATCTTGACCAGTGAAATAAAGCAATCAACATTTATCAGCCAAAAACAAAAAGAAAGTTCACACGCATTGTAAAATAAGAGTGTAGAAAGTATCGTGCAAGATGGTTTGATTATAGCATTTGAACCTGAGATTCCATCTGTATAAAACTGATACGCATGCACACAGCTGGCATATGACCCCAACTATATATGAACATTTTCCACTTGAGCAAAATGCTGACTGTGCTTTGGGACCTATGTATTCCTGAGAACCATGAAGATGGAGAGTTAAGGAGGAAAGAAATCCTGTTTGTAGCAAGAAATGAAATATAAGGGGGTAGAAGTGGAGAGGGAAATGCATGCTTTTACTCTGCTAGAACTAGAAAATGAGCCCAAGTGCTTTCATCCTGAGATAGAGTAAGCATGAGCAATAATTCAGAGAGACTAACATTTACCCAATAAAAGGCTATTAATGTGGCATTAAAATAATTGTCAAAATATACAACCTTTAGCTGTCGTGTTACAGAATTAAAGATACAACACTACAAACAGCTAAAGGCAGCACCTGTCAAAACAAGTCTACCAGAATATTTCAGGACAGTGCTTTTCGAATATGAAGGTACACACCAGTCTCTCGGAGAGCTTGTTAAAATGCAGATTTTGATTCAGTAGGTCTGGGGTGGGCCTGAGATTCCACATTTCTTTGTTTATTTATTTATTTATTATTTATTATTATTTTTTTTTTTAGAGACAGGGTTTTTCCATGTTGGTCAGGCTGGTCTTGAACTCCCAACCCTCAGGTGATCCACCTGTCTCAGCCTCCCAAAGTGCTGGGATTACAGGCATGAGCCACCATACCCGCCCAAGATTCCGCATTTCTAACAGGTTCCCAGGTGAGTTCAATGCTGCTGGTGCAATGACCACACTTTGAGTAGCAAGGATTTAGGATAGTTGCTGAAGAGGTAAATTTATTCAGATTTCTTATTTGAATTCAATTCAGCAGAGCACTATAAGGTGTAATATAATTAAGTTTCTGTTTCTAAAATGTTGGTGTGGAAGCAAGTTTCTGGTTCTAAATGTTGGCATGGCTTTGTTTCCCCAACAGAAAACAAAAACCAAATTTACAGCACTAAGGTTATCACCCCCAATATCCCAGAACTAAAATTACAAAGATGAGACAGTCCTCAGTACCACAGAGAAGTGAAAAAGCTCCAAGCAGACGGTAAGAGAAGGGGACAGCCACAGCCAAGATGCCCCTCTCTCCAATCCACCAGCACCAAGCACATGGAAAATTTCTCCCTGACTCTCAGCTCAACACTGGAAAAAGTAAAATCAAGGTGACAAGCAGCTTCCCCAACATCCTGAGTTCCCTGGCAGGATACCTGTTCCTACCTCAACTCATAGGAAGCACGGGGAATGCCTGAAGGAAGAAATATCACTGGGTACAGCCAGAGACAAATTTGGGAGGCAGTAACCTAACGGAAAAAGAAAGAAAATTCAACAGGTAAATTACAATGACTCTCTAAGCAAATATATACAATTTAAAAAAAAAAAAGCCAGACAGAAAAGAATAAAATAACTAAATAATTCTCCAATGCAAACGCATAGACATACATTCATAAGTGACAAGGGCAAACAGGGAACCATAACTTCCCCCAAACAAATGAAGCAAGGAACCAGTGACTAAGCATAACAAGATGGTGATATGTGATCTATCTGAACAAGCATTCAAAATGGCAGTTTTAAGGAAATTCAGTGATTTTCACAATAATCCAGAAAAGTAATTCAAAAATTTATTAGAGAAATTTAACAAAGAGATTGAAATAATAATAAAAACAAACAGAAATCTTCAAACTGAGAAATATATTTGATGCACTAAAAAATTCATTAGAAACTCTCAGTGGGAGAATGGATCAAGCAGACATAAGAGTACATGAGCTCAAAGACAGGCAATTTGAAAATACATACAGAAGAAAAAATAATGAAAAGAAACAAAGATTGTCAACAAGATAAAGAAAATTACCTCAAAAGACAAAGTCTAAGAATCACTGGTGTTCAAGAGGGAGTTATATAAGAGCAAGGAGTAGAAAGCTTTTTCAAAGACACCACGGGAAACTTTGCAAAGCTTGAGAAAGAGATAAACATTCAGGTGCAGGAATGTCAGGGAACGCCAAACAGACCTGACCCAACTAAGACTTCCCAAGGCATATAATAATCACATTCTCAAAGATCAAGGACAAAGAGCAAGATAAAAGAAGCAAATAACATATAAAGAAGCTTCAATTCATCTGATGACAAACTTATCTGTGGAAACCAAACAGGCCAGAAGGGAGTGGAATAAAATTTTCAAAGTGCTAAAAGAAAAAAAGTTCCCATCCAAGAATACTGTATCCAGCAAAGCTGTCCTTCAACTATGAAGGAGAGATAAAGGCTTTTCCAGACAAACAAAAGCTGAGAGAATTTACCATCACCAGACCCATCTTACAAGAAATACTAAAGGAGTTTCTTCAATTTGAAAGGAAATAAAAAAACACTAACAATAAATCAGTAACAAGAGGAACTCTGGAAACTACACAAACACATGGAAACTAAACAACATGTTCCTCAACAAATTTCTTGAAACAAATGGAAATGGAAATATAACATACCAAAATCTACAGCATACGGCAAAAGCAGTGGTAAGAGAGAAGTTTATAGCAATAAACACCTACATCAAAAAAGTAGAAAGACTTCAAATAAACAACTTAATAAAGTGCCTTAAGGGATCAGAAAAACGAGAAAAAAACCAAACCCCAAATTAGTGGAAGAAAAGAAATAATAAAGGTAAGAGCGTAAATAAATAAAGTTGAGATTTTAAAAAGTACAAAAGATCAATGAAACAAAAACTTGAATTTTTGAAAAGATAAGCAAAATTGACAAATCTTTAGTTGGACTAAGAAAAAAAGAGAGAAGACTCAAAACCAGAAATGAAAAATGCAACATAAAAACTGAGACCACAGGGGGAAAAAAATCATTAGAGACTATCATGAACAATTATGCACCAACAAATTGGAAACCTAGAAAAAATGAATAAATTATAGGGCACATAAAATCTACCAAGACTGAACCATAAAGACGCAGAAAACCTCAACCAATCAAAGAAGGAGAAAATCTCAACCAGTCAATAACAAGTAACTAAATCAGAGCCATAACAAGAAGTCTCCCATTAAACAAAAGTCCAGGACCAGATGGTTTCACAGCCGAATTCCGTGAAACATTTAAAGAACTAATACCTAGCCAGGCAAGGTGGTGTGTGCCTGACATCCCAGCTACTCAGGAGGCTGCTGAGTTGGGAGGACATAAGCCTGGGAGGTCAAGGTTGCAGTGAGCCAAGATTATACCACTGCACTCCAGCCTAGGCAATGAGAGTGACATCCTGACTCAAAAAAAAAAAAATCTCCTAAAGCCTTCCAAAAAAATTGAAGATCAGGGAATACTTCCAAACTCATTCTGTGAGGCCAGCATTACCCTGATACTAAAACCAGGCAAGAAAACCACAGTCCAGTGTTACCGATGAACATAGATGCAAAAATTCTTTTTTGTTTATTTGTTTGTTTGTTTTTGAGATAGAGTCTAGCCCTGACGCCCAGGCTGGGAGCAGTGGCATGATCTCAGTTCACTGCAACCTGTACCTCCTGGGTTCAAGCTAGTCTCCTGCCTCAGCCTCCAGAGTAACTGGTATTACAGGCACATGCCACCACTCCTGGCTATCTTTTTGTATTTTCAGTAGAGACAGGGTTTCACCATGTTGGCCAGGCTGGTCTTGAACTCCTGACCTCAAGTGATTCACCCACCTCAACCTCCCAAACTGCTGGGATTACAGGCATGAGCCACTGTACCCCACTAGTAGGTGCAAAAATTCTTAACAAAATACTAGCAAAATGAATATTAGAAAGATTATTCACCATGATCAAGTGGAATTCTTCTCAGGGATGCAAGGATAGTTCAACTTATACAAATCTATAAATCTATATGACATTAACAGAGAACCAAGAACAAAAACCATGTGATCATTTCAGTAGACACTGAAAAAATTATTTGACAAAATTCAACATCTCTTTATGATAAAAGTCCTCAGAAAACTAGATATAGAAGAAACATACTTCAAAATATTAATGGGCATGCATGACAAACCCACAACCAACATTATACTGAATTGGGAAAAATTGAAAGCCTTTCCTCTAAGATCTGGAACATGCTAAGGATGCCCACTTTCACCACTGTTATTCAACATAGTATTGGAAATCCCAACCAGATAAATTTGGCAAGAGAAAGAAACAAAAGGCATCCAAACTGGAAAGGAAAAAGTCAAATTATCCTTCTACACAGAGGACATGATTGTAAGTTGCAGAATACAAAGTCAATATATAAAAATCAGTAGCATTTCTATATGCCAATAACAAACAATCTGAAAAATCAAGAAAACAATATCAGTTACAGTAGCTACAAAGAACCTAAAATACCTAGGAATCAATTTCACCAGAAAAGTAAAGAATCTATATAAGAAAAACTACTAACACGCTGGTGAAATAAATTGAAGAGGACACCAAAGAATGGAAAAATATTCCACGTTCATGGATTAGAATTAATATTGTTCAAGTGATAACACTACCCAAAGCAATTTACAGATTCAATATAATCCCTATCAAAATACCAATGACATTCTTCACAGGAACA
The DNA here is from genome assembly GCF_001604975.1 of Cebus imitator. Taxonomy (NCBI): domain Eukaryota; kingdom Metazoa; phylum Chordata; class Mammalia; order Primates; family Cebidae; genus Cebus; species Cebus imitator. The sequence continues at coordinate 5,605,480 of NW_016107418.1, forward strand.
GAAAAAAAAATTCTAACCTTTATATGGAACCACAAATCTTGAATAGCCAAAGCAATCCTGAGCAAAAAGAACAAAGCTGGAGGCATTACACTACCTGACTTCAAAATATACTGCAAAACTATAGTAACCAAATCAGCATGGTACTGGCATACAAATAGACACATAGACCAATGGAACAGAATAGAGAAGCCATTGGGAGGCCGAGGTAGGAGAACCACTTGAGGCCTGGAGTCTGACACTAGCAACAGAGTGAGACCCCATCTATTAAAAAAAAGAGAAATAGAGAGAGCCTAGATATATAGTCATGCAGTTATAGTCAACTCATTTTAACAAAGCCACCAAGAACATACAGTAGGGAAAGGACAATTTCTTCAATAAATGATGCTGGGAAAACTGGTAATTATACACCAAAGAAGAAATCTAGACCCCTATCTCTCATCATACAAAAATCAAATAAAAACAGATTAAAGGCTCAAATCTAAGACCTGAAACTGGAAATTACTAAAATAAAACATTGGGGAAATACTCCAGGACATTGTCTAGACAAAGATTTTTTTGTATAAGACCTCAAAAGCAGAGGCAACCGAAGCAAGAATAGACGAATGTTACGTCAAGCTAAAAACCTTCTGCAGAACAAAGAAAACAGCAAAGAGACAACCCACAGAATGGGAGAAAATACAAGCTATCCATCTGACAAGGGATATATAAGGAGAATATAACCAGAATATAATAAGGAGCTCAAACAACTCAACAGCAAAAATAAATAAATACGGTTTAAAAATGGACAAAAGATCTGAATAGACATTTATCAAAAGAGACATACAAATGGCCAACAGGAAAATGCTCAACATCACTAATTATCAGAAAATTGCAAATCAAAACCAGAATGAGACATCATCTCACTGCAGTGTAAATGACTATTATAAAAAAGACAGGGAAGATTAAATGCTGGCAAGGATATGCAGAGAATGAAACCCTTGTACACTGATGGTGGGAAAGTAAGTTAGTACAGCCAGTATAGAAAACAGCATGGAGGTTCCTCCAAAAACCAAAAATAGGACTGCCATATAATCCAGCAATTCCACTGCTGGTTATAGATCCAAAAGAAAGAAAATCAATACATCAAAGAGATATCTGCACTGTCATATTTATTGCAGCACTATTCAGAATATTCACAATAGCGAAAATGCAGAATCAACCTAAGTGGCTGTCAGTGGGTGAATGGATAAAGAAAATGTGGCATATATACACAATGGAGTACTATTCAGCCACAAAAAAGAACAAGGTCCTGTCATTTGCAGCAACATAAATGGAACTGGAGGTCATAAGCCGGGCATAGAAAGACAAATATCACATGTTCTCACTCATATGTTAGAGCTTGAAAAGTGGATCCCATAAAGAGGGCAGACTGGTGGTGACCAGAGGCCAGGAAGGGTAGCATGGAGGAAGAGATGAAGAGAGGTCGATTAATGGGTACAGACGCACAGTTAGGCAGAGAAAATAAGAGCTGGTATTTGAAAGATCAGCAGGGTGACTATAGTTTACAATCATCTGTCATACACTTCAAAATATCTAGAAGATAATAATCAAAATATCTAGAAGAGAATACTTCAAATGTTCCTAGCATAAAAAAAGAATATTTAAGGCATTGATATCCCAATTACCTTGATTTGATCTTTACACATTATACGAATGTATCAAAGTATCACACACCTTTAAAATATGTGTTAATACAACTATTATGTAGCAACTTTTTTTTAATGTAATAAGATGAGAGATGTTTTACCATTCACTCTGCCAGGGGAAAAACATCCCCAGGGGTAAATGGGTGAATGACAGAACTTCCCAACAGGATAGTTTATTCACCCAAGTGAATAAGCCAACCCTCCCCTAAAGATATTCCCTGTCGTGGGATGAAACACATGTTGTGTCTGCATCACTGCCCTCCCAGCTATCACAGCAAGGAGGGTCTGTAGCAGCATGGAAACCCAAGATCTTAGAGCTTGGGTGCTGGAGATAAATGACCAGGAGCAAACAGGAATATTTCTCTGTGATTCACTCTGTCGCCCTCTAAATATGAGGCCAGTGTTTCCTGAAATTGGGTGACATGAAGATGTCAGGGGTTTATCAAAAATTCATCCATCCATTCATCCATCCATCCATCCATCCACCATGTGCAATAGATATTTCCTCAGTCCTAATTATGCACTAGGGCAGTGTGCCTGGCCCTGAAGATACTGAAGGGAACCAGGTGGTCAGAAACGCACACCCTCAAGGAGATTGCACTCTAAAGGAGAAACGAGATTTTTAAAAAATAAACAGAACACACATCAGCATAGATGGTGATGAATACTGCAGAGGAAAACAAGTTGGGGAAGGAGGATACAGAAGGATACACCTGCTGGGGCTGGCAGGAAGGGATTATTTTCAACAGAGTGGCGAGGGGAGGTTTCACTGAGAAGGTGAGCTGTGAACTAAGCCCTAAAGGAGATGAAGGAGCAAGGAGCAAGTCTCATGGACACACAGGGAAGAGCTTTGCAAGGGAGGGGACAGCAGGTGCAGAGGCAGCAAGGTGGGAGAGCTCCCGTTGCTCCTCCTGTAGGAGGGACAGTGAAGAGCTCAATTTGGGCAAGTGGAGATGGAGAAGTATGAAGAGAACTGAAATGGACAGGACAAAGGGCCAGCACATTGGCCTTGTCACTCATGTCGACACACTGGCCTTTTTCCTTTCAGGAGATGGGAAGGTCTGGAGGCTTTCCAGGAGAGGGCAAAACCTGAAAATAATATCCATCCACAAACCCCTCCTCTGAGGGCCTGACTCATAGGGTGGATCTTGTTACATGTATGTTGGACATGCTCCTCTCACTAAATCATAATTAGGTGCACATGGGAAGCAATCCATTAGGAAATGGGGTCTGGCAAAACTATGGGTCTGTGTCTATCTGATCCTTACAAATAACACGGCACCATAAGACTCTGACCTCCAGAATGCGGCAGAAAGCAAGAACCCACAGACAATGCCAGAGTCTGATTTCAGCAATGAGAAAAATTGAAGTTGACAGCTGTTCTCCAGAGGCCAATCTAAAAGAGGAGAAGTTCAGTAGCTACTGACAGTGTAACTTCCCCTTCAAGCAAGCCTCCAGAAACCCAGAAATTAAGCTAGCTTAACACTCATCATCAAAATGAAAACGGTAAATCCACGTTAAGGTGTAAAGACAGCCAAAAACAATTGCCTTATTCTCCCGCATTCCACGGAAAAACACATTTCTTATATCTGCCCAACATACAGTAAGTATTCAATATTTACTTAAAGAATAAAGGGGCCTTTAAGCCTCCCCACCAGAAGCTGACTCTGTGAGCAGGGCCAGCATTCCATGACCATACTCCGGAAGCCTTCCATCCTAGCTGGCTCCTAGTAGGAAATCATTCACCTTCCTCCTCCCAAATATTCACTCAGCAAGGAGTTGCAGATGATTGAAAGTTAAGGACAAGGTAATAATACTAAACATTAAGCAGCTTAATTCACTGATCCCTTAACAGTGCATTCAACCAGTCAAGGGAAAGAACAAGAGCAACACCACCAAATGCAAAGGCCCTCCTCAGTGGCCCTCTGCCACTTCTCTTGATGGACATCACTGCGTACCTGGGAGCCACCCTGGAGGATATTCCAATGGATGGCAAAGCCCATGGCCTTCCACATCTGGCATCAATTCCTTAGGCTTTGCCAACCATCCCTCCCAAATTGTATTCTGGAAATAACCTTGAATACAAGAATCCCCCTTGATAAACAGAGCCTGTCAACGTTAACATATGAACACCTTACAAGAAATTTTCACTTCATTTTATTAATAGGAAACCACTGAAATCTCACCAGTTACAAATAAAGGTCAATAAGTTCATTTTAAAACATCACCATTTCTATTTTCAACATGTTCCCATTTCTTAGTCTACAGCAGGAAAAAAGGATGTCAGACACTGCCTTATGTCATAGCCTGTTTCCAGAATGCAGTAATTGGACCAGGACAGGTATTGGTGCTATAATTCTGTATAGTTCTTTATTATGGCTCACACTGGCTCTTTCAGACTATCTGTTACAAAATACATCCAATGAGTGAAATGGGAGTTGACTGCTGATCAATCAACCTACAATGCGCCTTTGAAGGTAAGTCCATAAATTAGAGCCTACCTATAATTCCTATTGAATAGTGTGACTGTCCTGCTCTTATCAGATTTCCAAATCTGCTCTGTTGCTCAATGCATTATTCAATAAATAACTATGGACATGAAACACTTTATCTCAACACTTGCATGGAAACATGAGCTGAGAAGAAGATAACATTTTGACCACTGAGCGTGCTGCCAGGCAGGTCTTACAGTGTGAGCAACTTTTACATAACCAATTCCAAATGCAAGACGTCGGATATTTATGGCTAATATCATTAAATGTGACATTATTGAAAAGCAGGTTTTACCCAAGTGATTTATTCTTTCTTTTTTTTAACTCTAAAAATACAGAACACTTCATGAATTTGTGTGTCATCCTTGCACAGGGACCATGCCAATCTTCTCTGTATCATTCCAATTTTAGTGTATGTGCTGCCAAAGTGAGCAGAAAAATGTGGCCTGGCATGGTGGCTCATGCCTATAATCCCAGCACTTCGGGAGGGCGAGGCAAGTCGATTGCTTGAGGTCAGGAGTTCAAGACCACCACCAACATGGTAAAACCCCGTCTCTACTAAAAATACAAAAATTAGCCGAGTGTGGTGGGAGGTGCCTGTAATCCCAGCTGCTTGGGAGACTGAGGCAGTAGAATTGCTTGAACCCAGGAGGCAGAGGTTGCAGTGAGTTGAAATAGCGCCACTGCACTTCAGCCTAGGCAAGACAGTGAGACTCCATCTCAAAAAGAAAAAGAAAAGGAAAGAGAAAAAATGGGAAACTTATGGTATAAGAATAAAAGAAAAAATGAGTTGTGAGATTTATTTAATTTTGCACCGCAAGGAAAGGATCATTTTAAATGAGATTCTCAATTTTCAATTAAAAAAAATCAACAAATACTGGTTATAAAAATACCTGGCCTCAAAAAGTACAGGAATCGTCACAATTCAGGCCCCATGCAGCCACCGCCCCAAAAGAAAAGCAACAGGTCAAGGTATCAAACTCTAACACTAAGACACATTGCATTTAACTATATCACATTTGGCCTTTCATTCAGAATTCAGTATATTCTTTCCAAATAGAGGGAAATAATCCCTACTACAAGGAAAGGTTTAAAGCAGCCCTACATGTTGGCATGCTACAAACCAAGTAAGGTGGAGCAGCCACTCTGAAATCGAGTTATCCAAATGCAAGTGCCTAAACCCATCCTGTTCAGGTCCCAAACGTCTCTGCCCTCAGTCAAGGGAGAACTGGTTCTCAGGGAGGACATACCTTGTCAGAAAGGGCACTGCCCAAGGAGACAGCGTTCAGGAACTACAACATCAGACAAGATCTGAATGGAAAGCTAAACTGAAGTGGTCAAGTTGGAAGAACCTCGGGAGCTGAGATGATTGGTACACAGAGAGCTCTAGTATGGAAAGCACAAATGTTTAATTTAGGTCTGGGTAGAAAGCCATATCTATCCATCCTTCATGTTGCAGAGTTAAAAATCTGAGGCAAGCTATATTATTCTTTTCCTGGATTTCTCACATCATTGTCAAACTTCATCCCAGTGTTTAATTCTAACTGACATTTTTCTGTTTATCATGCATATATAGCAAAGTGCAGAAAACCAAAGTGTACAGCTCACATTTTCATAAAGTGAACCTATCCATGTGGGTGTCTAACTGAAATCTAACATAGAGACATGAGTTAAGTAAGTCTGTATGTCCAGGATTCTAATAGCAGTAAAGACCCGATTTAAGGCTGCCCAGCTTCAGACTCCCAACTGTGAAATGGAAACACATTTACTGCTTCTGCCTACAGGGACACCACTACCACACTAGAAACGAATGTAAAAATACATAGTTTAAAACACACACACACAACTAGGAATGGAATCATTAGCCAAGATGTGGGGTTTTCTTTTTTCTAAAATAGTCTTCTGCTTTTGCCAAACAAGTTAAACGTGCTTGCAAGACACCGTCTGCGTAGGAGCTGCAGTGAGAGAGAAACCCACAAGAGGGGCTGCCGCCTACGGAAGGGGCCTGACCTGAGAGGGAGGATGAACAGGCTCTACCTTCACAAATGGTTTCTCAGAAGATACGTTGATCCATTTTAAAAATAATAATTCAGTTGTAATAGGAGTGTCATTATGTCAGAGAAACAGAGCCACTAGGAGACATATAGAGATTTATGATGAGGAATTGGCTCACACAACTATGGAGTGTGGCAAACCCCGACACCAGCAGTGGGGATGCGTGAACCAGTCAGTGGTGTGGTTCCAGTCCAAAGGTTGGCAGGCTGGAAACTCAGGAATAACCATTGTTTCAGTAGCTCTGAAGGTAGGAAAAGCTAACGTGCCAGTTGGAAGGCTGTCGGGCAGGAAAGGCTCCCTCTTACTCTGCAGAGGGTTGTTCTGGTCAGGCCTTCAACTGTTTGATGGGGCTGCCCGCACTAGGGGTTCAACCGGATGCCTGGGTACCCCACAGCCCTGTTGTGTTGACACAGAAAATTAATTATCACAGTCATATATTAGGCAAGGCAGAGGCAGACACAAGTCCAGTGTGTCAGAGACAGGGGAGCCTGTGGGTAGGAAGGGAACAGCTGGCAGAGCTCAGGAGACTCATGAGACAACAGTGATGGAAAAGGGTCTGCGGCAAGCATAGAATGCAAAGGAAGGCGTCTGAAATCCACACACAGAGGAGCTGACACAGGAAACCAGGGCTGAGTCTGGAGGAACCGCACAAGATATATTATGAAGAGTTCAAAGCAAAAGGCTTCACAAAAGAAGCACAATTCCTCTCTCACAAGCCCCTTCTTCTGGTTGCACGGAAATCTTACATAGCCAGGCTGCTACACCCGTAGCCAAGGAGTATTCCCAGAGCACACTTACAAACCTCATACACTTATATCTAAAAGTCCTTCACCGAGAAGTGAAGCTTGCTATCTGGCCTGCACTCACAAAGCACCCCAACAGCCTGCTACACTTTCTCTTTAAAAAATTATAAAATATGTGTAGAAAGCCTCCACCATGAAAAGGAGATTTTAAAATGAATACAGAGGAAAGGGGAGACCTGCGGAAACAGTACAGCAAACTTTAAAAGAATATTTTAAAGTTTGGAGTAATGTAAATGCTAATATCCTCAGTCATAAGATGATAACACATTCATATAAAACAAGAATAACATGGTGTTTCTAAAAAGGAAACAGAATAAAATAGCTATTGGCAATTGGAAGTATGCTAGGCTAATTAAAATAATGCAAAAAAAAAAAAAAAGAAGTGAAAAATAAAGCTAAGCAAATTTCCCAAAAAGTAAAACCAAAAAACTGAGATGCAAATACCAGACCAAATCCAACCATTAAGAGTTCCACAGAAACCAGAGAAAGATAATATTAACAAGTTATACAGAAAAAGTTCCTAGAACCCTAAGAAAAAAGGTTTCTGATTGAAAGGATACATCAAGTATCCAAAACAATAAGAGACACATACCAAAAGTTTTCATTATAAAATACTAAATATTTATAAAATATAAAGATATTTAAAAGAGCCTATTTATAAAGAGAAAAAAATCAATATGAAATTGAACTTCATAGCAACACAGACCACCAAAGTGATACTTCAGATTTCTATACCCAGCCAAGCTATCAGACACTCAAATCTACTTTTTACAGAAGCTTTTTTAGGAAGCCCATTACAGCAAGATGTGCTTCAACAATACAAGACAGTAATCAAGAAAGCAACCCCTATCCCACTCCCCGACAGTGTCTAAATATCAGGGAATATAACTCAAGAAAGCGGTAAGAAAGTTCTGGGATGGCCACTTTATAGTAACACATCTACGGGGCAGCCAGTTTATTTGGCAAGAAGATGGCGGGTACAGAGGGGAAGGGGTAAAATCAAGAGAATATTCCGGGATATTTATTTTAAAATATATAGAAAGGTTGTATAATGTAAATGTGTACTGATCTGAGAGAAAAGATAAGTATTAATATGCAAAAAAAAATTGTTTAAGGAGAAGAACAAGGCAGGAAAAGCAAATTATACTAGAAAGGAAGCAAACATGATACACTGCCTCACTACTTGGCCCTAAAGTAAATAACTGAAATCTGCATCTGTAAGAGAGTTCAGAGAGATCATTTCTAAACTTTATTTTGCAATGTAGTGAAAACCACATTTCTAAACTTAATTTTGAAATATAGTAGAAACCCCCAAAAGAATTAAAAACACAAAGAGTTCAAAGTGGTTGCCTTTGGTGAAACAGGACTGGGATGGAAGAAGAGGCAGGAGATTATTGATTTTCATGTTAAGCACTTCTAAACTACTTGAACTTTTAACTACCTACGTGTGTTATTTTAATAATAACTGTCAAGGGATATCCAATTCTTTTAGCTAAGTTTAGGACTGGTCAAACATAAGAAGCTTTTCATTAGAACATGAAATCAAACTAAAAATCCAATTTATTTCTATACTACTTCCCACCACAAAAAGAGCTAGTAACGACTCATATCTGATATCAATCCTCATAATCTCTTCCTTTTGCCAGCAGCAATTGACAGCTAGATCATGGATAAAAGAAGGGGAAATTCTCATCTGCCCCATAAGAGCCTAAAAAGAAACAAAGGTGAGTAGAGCACTCAGAGTGCCACATTTGTATGTATTCCTTTGAGACAAGCAGGCTGGCTTTTAGCACCGGAGTCTTCACCCTAAAACTCACCCCACATGGAAATCAAGAGTCCAGTTCTTCCCCTTTAAATGGAAATACTTTATTCTGAAAAATATTTGCTCTTATTAAGTTATTTTGCTTCCTTTCATCCTCCTCCAAATTCCTAGAACGTCTTTCTTTCTTCTTTTCATCAAACCACGTCTTTCTCCTCTTCTGAGCCAACAGCCCAAGGGGTCATCTTCTCTAACAAGCTTTTCCCTATTCATGTCTACCCAAAGTGTACAATCTGGAAATCTGGAAATAAATGGATGAAACATTCTGTGCGTGCGTGCGTGCGTGCGTGCGTGTGTGTGTGTGTGAAAGAGTGTTAGAGACAGGACAGACAAAGGCAGAGAGTCAGAGAGAGAAAGCAATTTCTTGTATTGTGAGCTCTAGGCTGGTCACATCAAATATTTATTCTCTTAACCACCTCTCCACGCCTTGCAGGTTGAGCGCCCTGTATAACTCAGACCAACAGCACAGTGCCCTCTGCCGGCCAGCCGGCATAGCAGTGTTTTCTGCAACGTAAAGGCCACTTGGGGCCTGCGCCAGATGAAGTTCAAGTTCTTCATCAATTATCTAAAATGAATCCTCAGAAAAGCGATGTTCAGGGAAGAACTGGAATAGCCTTATTGCATTTGGTTCTTGCATATTCACTTACAGCCTTTTAATATAAAAACACAAAGTACTATAATTCATTCGTAACTAACTCTAAAATGTTTAGTCATCTTTTCATTTAAATTACTCAAAAATTTACCCAGAAATCAGAAAAGGAGAATATTAAATTTTGTGGGGACTGGATGCAATTTGTATACAACATATATACAATTTAGGAATATTGCTTTAAGAAAAATACCGTATTAGGAAAACAAAATTGGGCACAGAAGTGAGGTTTATGTAGAATGAAAAAAAATCACAACATATCACAAATTTATGAAGGCTGAAAAATATATCACATTATCCAGAAAACATACTATTTTTATTAACTACTATACTATTAACAGTCTATAATACTTCCCCCTCCATATTTTTAATTTTATTTGTGTGGATGGTTTCTTACATGAAAATTTTGTAAATAGTTTGTATAGAAAGAACAGAGAATTCATTATTTTCTCTAGCTATAATTAATTATTTTTAAATGATCTTTTGGTAAAGCTTCTTTCAGCTCCACTACTTATCAATATATGTCATGTAAATTTTTATGATTGTTGTCAAAGTCAGAGGAATTGCTATGAAATTTCCTTCCTAAGTGGAAAAAATCTAGCTTCTGGCTCCATACATTTCAAACAATGTCTCTCCAATATGACTCACATGTCTCAAATTTAATATACCACACTGATATTTTGATACTTCTAGAAATGCTACACCATATCATAACCCCAGGTGCAGAGGTAGGCGGGAAGAACATTTCTGGTCCTTATTTCTATGCTGGTACAGCTACTAATTTACCTATTCACAAAAGTGACTGCATATCATGTAAATACATCTCTAAACCCAACTTTTTCCAACTCAACTTTCCCTTACCCAGATCCCCAAAACATGCCTCCAAACAGGAGAAGGGTGAGAGAAGGGAAGTTTGGGTGAAAAGACACAGCGTTCTTACCCAAACAAGGCTCAAGTCTATTACATTACACAAAAATAATTGGCCATGTCGACATTGGTAGGGTCCCTCCTGGGGCCCTGGGGCAGACGTCCTGAAGCGTAAATACCATTAGCTTCCAGGAAATCTGTTTCTGTGGATATATGCATCATCTAATACAAATATACAAGTGATTTACACATGGTTGTTTTGATAACTAGCTATATACCTTTCCATACTTTTCTCCAAGTTTATGCAATCTTACATAGATGTCTGAACACACATACTCACACATAATCAGAGGTTGCCAATGTTCCAGAAGTATGAGACATTATGCCATTTTCTGAATTTTGTTTTTATTTCTCAACAATATTGCAAAACCCTTGCGAGTCAGTGGTAATAATTCTAATTCATCCTTTTTAATGGTGATATAATATTCCATAATTTATTTAGCCATTCTCCTATAAAGAGCATTTACTTTATTTCCAGGCTTTGTATATTATAAAGCATGTTGCAATAAAGACTCATGTTCATATATCCAGGAATACTGGTGAGTTTAATTCTACGAGATCGATTGCCTGATGTGGAATTAATGAGTTTAAGGGTCATGTGGTTGTTAAAAATTAAACTACAGTCCACATTGCATTCAGATTTCCTAAGTTTCTACCTAATATCTTTTTCTCTTCCTAGAGTACCATAAATTTTAATATGTAGTGGATAACCTGATAAAAGGATTTTAAAACTTCACATTTCTACCAGCAATGTGTTGGAGTATTATTTGTATGCATATTCCTGCCAGCAACAGATATTAACAGTTTTTTTTACAGTACTCAATCTTATGTCAAGTAAGTCATCATTGTCACATTAATTTGCATTTCCTTGACTGCTAATCAAGTTGAATTTATTTTCATAACTTTGTGAGCCATATCATCTCCTCATCTACTTTGCCCGTTTTCCCATTGGTTTGTTGATCTTCCCAGTGTCCCTTTGCAAAGCCTCTTGGAATTGTCTATTAACTCTATTTTATATTAAGTAGTTTACAGCTAGTGCTCAACTTACGACCACAATTGGTTCCGATAGACTGGTCGTAACATGATTTGGCCGTAAGTTGAGTAGGCTATATGCACGTGGAGATGGTAGTGCTGCCGGACGCTGGTCCGCACTGTTGTACGCCCAGCTGAGCAAGGTTTGCACTGCCAGACGTGGGGCAGTCGTGGCTAGTGATCCCGGTCGTAAAGTCAAATGGCTGTAATTTGCATAGGTGGTAAGTCGATCAATACCTGTACATTTAGTAGTTTTTTTTTTTTTTTTTGGTCTGC